>NW_005355087.1:1298706-1341639 GCF_000412655.1 Myotis brandtii
CCCCACCAGTGCACAAATTTTTGTGCACTGGGCCTCTAGTAAGGGAATAAAAAATCAGAACAAGCTTGTTTAGTTTCTCAACCATAAAAATGGCCCAAGCTTATTATAAAGCATTCCCTTGGCTCTGGACCCTTTTCCTGCCTTTGCCTATTCGGGGGAAAAATTGGATTTTAACAGAAAAGTAATTTCAGTGTTAAGCCCTCTTATGAAAAGATTTCCAAGTACCCTGGGAACAAGTCAAAATCAGATATCTCAGTGGGGGGAATGTTCATACTCTAAACAGGGAAGAACAGATTAATTACATAATGCCCCTTTTTGAGGTACAATGTTCTATTGTGGCTTTGTTTTTGTAAATGCATAGTGGGTTTTAAATACATGAACCATCTGATCTCTAATTGGATAGAGAACTATAGCTGTCTACTGTTTCAGTTCTTTAAAAATAACAAAACTGCCGCTGTGAATATGTTAAAATTCCTGAAAAGAAAACCAGCAGCTATTAGTGTATAATTATCTAATACGCCAATCTCCAGGGATTTAGTGTTTAATTTAAAGCATTTCTTTATCATTTTTATACTTGTTGTGAATTGTGACATTTTAGCATTCAATTTAGTATAATTTAACAAGGTCTGGAGGCATTCAATCAGGATTAGAAATGTACAGATACCAAGTGCTACAAGTTTTGAAGTAACAAAAGCCTGTAACAACTATTGAAGTCCTTTTATAGAATTTCCTTACAAACATCGAGAGCCTATTGTATTGACTTCCTCATCTTTCAAGGTGTATATGTACCAATGTTCATAACAGATATGTCCCAGGGGTCTGTATAAACCTCGAGATTCCCAAATACCTATTTAACTTGGAAACCTCCCTGATATGTTTTCATCTATTGCTTCGCAGTCATGCTTGCATACATTCCTGGCATTCTCTCATCTTCTTTAAAAGGCACATGTTTCCTCAGTATATCCTCACAGCACAGGTGAACACCGCCAACTTTGTATCTAGTTTTCTTCACAGAATGAAATACCAGCTGAAATAGTTTCTCAACTTGCTTTTTCTTGCTAGATGGGCGCCCCACTGCATATGTCAGGCCACACTTGAAATCACCCAAAATGTTCACTTTCTGAATGAGGAACCCTTATCTTTTAGGTCCTGTTACTGGAACTAACCGTTAGCGTTCTTCTTGAAGGCATTGTTCATAAGCAAGTTAAGTCTCTATCACTTCATAAGAATATTTCATAGTCAAGGATGTAGGCTGGACTGTGTGGGCGTGAGGCTCTCCAGGGAATTGTGTTACTGATACTCTCCAGCCTCGCTTGGGACGGCACCAATCCGTGCCTTCGAAAATTACAAATTATTACGCCTTTAACCTTCAGGCTGCTAACAGCTAGTCAGTATCACTCATCTTTAAAAAAATATTTTTAAGTAATTTTAGGCTTCCAGTTTCTAGAACTGCTATATATCTTTTATTCTGATTTCCCAAATGGTAACATATTACCTTTTTGCTTCATCATTCTTTCTTAATAGGTAGGTGAGTATTTTTCTCCTGGACCATGTAGGAATAAGTTGCAGCCATGATACCCATTTACCCCTAAATACATAAGTGTGTGTTTCTGAAAAAAAAAACACACAAACAAACAACAACAAAAAAGCAGGACATTTTTAAAGCAGCTATAAGTCAATTATCAAAACCAATGAAATTAACATTGATGTCATACTATTATCTTACTGTAGGCATTATTGAAATTCTGCCAGCTGTCTTACTGATGTCCTTTACAGCAAAAGGGGGGTGGGGATGCTTTATTCTGACCCAGGATTCAATCAACGATCATGTGTTGCATTTGGTTGCCATGTATTTTTATTTTTCTTTAACCTGAAATAATCCCTCAATCTTTTTTTTTTTCTTTTTGGAAGGTGGGAGACTTTTATGATCTCGATAGTTTGTTTTGTTTTTTTAATTTTATTTTGTTGTTTAAAGTATTACAAATAGTAGTACATATGTCTCCTGATAGTTTTAAAGGATATAGACTAGTTAATTTGTAGAGTAGCCTCCAATGGGGGTATATTTATTGTTTCCTCATGATTAGATTCAGGTTATGCCTTTTCAGCAGGGATATTGCAGAAGTGATGTTGTTCCCCGTGGGCAGTACCAGGAGGAACACAATGTTGCTTTGCCCATTACCAGTTGTATTAACTTCGACCACTGAGTGAAGGTGGTATCTGCCAGGTTTCTCCACATAAAATCACTGTATTTCCCTTTGTAACTAATAAGTATTTTGTGGGAAAATACTTTGAGACTATGTAGATATCCTGCTTTTCATCAGACATTCAATAATGTTTTTAGCATGGATTGAGTCTTTTCTGAATCAATTATTACTATGATTCAATTATTATTATTACTATGGTAGTTGCTAAATGCTAATTTCAAATTCCTTTATGTCTTCTATATTTATTACTTTTTTCTAAATTTCTTAGTTACAATTCTACTAAAATGAGAGCTTTCCCTTCTTTGACATTTATGTATTCATTCTTGTATTTATATTGGTATGAATTTATGGATTCTTACCTTATTCAATAGATCATAATTTTTGATGCTCAGATCACACATGTTTGGCCTTTAAGAGGCTTTTGACAGGTCACCTTCAGCCTTTGTTTTGTATTGTTTTGTTTGTTTGTTTGTTTTTACTGGCACTCCTAGAACTAGTCCTGTAATCAGTCATTTCTCCAAGGAACCTGGGTTCTTTCAGTGGAAAATAGAATTTAGAAACTAAAATCTGGGTGCTAGATATGATCATTGCTACTGGGTTATCACTGCTTTAGGCCCTTTGTATTCTGTCAATCATCTATCATCTATCTACCAATGATCTATCAATGATCTATCTATCTATCTATCTATCTATCTATCTATCTATCTATCTATCTATCTCCATATCTCCATACTGATACCTCCAATTCTAATCCCCTAGCAAAGGATTCCTTTCTTTTATAGTGAGAAGCCTGGCTCCCATTACCTACAGTATATGTACCCATTTCCTCAGCCCCAGAATGCACAGAGAATAGTTTCTTAATTGCTAGCCCATGCTAGTATGAGAAATACATCTACCCACTAGAATTTAATGTTTTGTTTATAGTTTTTTTTGTCTTTAGCCTAAGGATATACGTATACTCAAAAGTTAGTGTTCAAAATTTGCTTGGATTACGTTATTAATTTGAAATACAGTTGGTTTGTTTGCTTTGGTTTGTATTCCATTTTAAGGTTTTTTTCTGTATCTTTACTTTTTTGAGTATGTGCAATATACTTCAAACAGTCATAAATTTAAAAAAGCAAACTTAGATGTGTCACTTCCCTATACTTGCTTTTTCTTCTCCAACCACCTCTTTCATCCTATTGCCACCTTTATGGGTAACCAATTTTTTCAAATCCTAGATTATTCTTGCTTTGTTTCTTTTTGCACAAATGGAGAGATACATGTATACTTTCTTATTCTCCCAATCTATTTCATAAGAATAACATACCTCATATTCTCTTATGTACTTTGCTTTTTCATTTAGCAATATATCCTGAAAGTCACTCCATATTCATCGACATCTTCGTGCTTTTAACCTTAGCATGGTCTTCCGCAGTTAATGCAATCACCTTCCTATGTGTGGTCAGTTCGATGGTTTTCAGTGGTTTTTTATTACAATTATGCGATGAATAACCTTGTTGGAATTTAGGATAACTTTCTAGAGTGACATTTCTGGGTCAATCGGTAATTTTGTTAGAGATTGCCAAATTTCCCTCCAAACAGTTTGTGCCCGTTTGCATTCTCACCACCAATGAATGAGAGAGCCTGCTGCAACAGTCTCACCAACAGAATGTGCTATCCCACTTTTTCTTGCCAGTCATATGGGTAAGAAATGGTTTCTCAGTGTAGTTTCAATTTTCATTTCTATTATTATAAGGGAGGGTGAATATCTTTTCCAATGTATAATTTCACATGTGTGAATTGTCTATTCATGTCTTTTTCCCATTTTTCTATCAAGGTTTTGATCTTTCTCCTTCAGTTATTAAGTTATTTTCCTGTTAGGCTCTCCACTCTTCATCTGTGACATACACTTTTTCCCACTTTGTCATTTTGTCCGTTGATTTTGCTTGTGGTGTTTTGTATCATGAAAATGTCGTGTTTGGGTATTTTTTTTTTAATTAAATCTTTATTTTTCAGGTTACATTTGTTCCTCTTTTTTTCCCCCCCATAACTCCCCTCCTCCCAGTTCCCGCCCCACCCTCCGCCCTCACTCCCCACCCACTGTCCTCATCCATAGGTGCACGATTTTTGTCCAGTTTCTTCCCGCATCTCCCATTCCCCTTTTTTCCCCGCCAATAGTCAGTCCATTCCCTTTCTATGTCCCTGATTCATTATAATTACCAGTTCATTCTGTAAATCAGATTATTTATTCACCACTTTCTTAGATTCACTTGTTGATAGATGCATGTTTGTTGTTCACAATTTGTATCTTTACCTTTTTCTTCTTCCTCCTCTTAAAGGATACCTTTCAGCATTTCGTATAATACTGGTTTAGTGGTGATGAACTCCTTTAGCTTTTCCTTATCTGTGAAGCTCTTTATCTGACCTTCAATTCTGAATGATAGCTTTGCTGGATAAAGTAATCTTGGTTGTAGGTTCTTGGTATTCAGCACTTTGAATATTTCTTGCCATTCCCTTCTGGCCTGCAAAGTTTCTGTTGAGAAATCAGCTGACAGTCGTATGGGTATTCCCTTGTAGGTAATTGAGTCTCTTTCTCTTGCTGCTTTTAAGATTCTCTCTTTGTCTTTTGCTCTTGGCATTTTAATTATGATGTGTCTTGGTGTGGTCCTCTTTGGATTCCTTTTGTTTGGGGTTCTCTGCGCTTCTTGGACCTGTAAGTCCATTTCTTTCACCAGGTGGGGGAAGTTTTCTGCCATTATTTCTTCAAATAGGTTTTCAATATCTTGCTGTCTCTCATCTTCTGGCACCCCTATTATTCTGATGTTGGTACGCTTGAAGCTGTCCCAGAGGCTCCTTACACTATCTTCGTATTTTCGGATTCTTTTTTCATTTTGCTTTTCCGGTTGGGTGTTTTTTGCTTCTTCGCATTTCAAATCTTTGACTTGATTCTTGCGCTCCTCTGGTCTGCTATTGGGTGTCTGTATAATATTCTTTATTTCAGTCCGTGTATGCTTAATTTCTAGTTGGTTCTTTATCATAGCATCGAGGGTCTCATTAGTTTTCGTGACTCTCTCCTCAAGTTTATTGACAGCTTCTAGCACATTTTTGCAAGCCCTCAAAATTGCGATTTTTAGCTCTATATCCTCCATTTCTGTCATGTTTTTTTGTCTCCGCATTTTTTATGCTTTCTTGGTGCACCCCCTAGTGGTCTTTGTGCGCAGTCTTGTTCTAGTTGAGCCTTGATTGTTGTAGTTAATACTAGAGGGATTTGACCACCAGGCCGACTGGCTGTGTGAATCAGCTGTGTCTGCCGCGGAAAACTTCTGTCCTCTGGGGAGGTGCTAATCTAGCCTTTGCCTGAGGCGATCCGGCAAATGGCTCTGCGCAGGGCTTGGGCGGGGCGGGCTCAACAGGGCGGGCGGAGGGAGCGGTTATAGCCCCTCTCAGTCCCGTTCCCAGAGGCTCTGCTTCTCAGAACCCCAGGAACCGCTGCAAACCTCGGAGAGAAAGCTGCCTTCCAACTGATGCCAGACACTCCCGCTTCTCCCGTTTGGGTCCGAGTCCCCAGCGATTCGCCCGTATCTGGAGCTCAGAGTCTGAGACTCCCCCCTGACCGAAAACGACAACCGCGCTCTCAGCCACCAGCCCGCTTTGCGCGCGCACCTCCGCACCTGAGTATTTTCCACACTGCGCCTCCTCTGAGCCTCGGTGTGCTGTTATTTTTCCTTCTAGTTGAAGAGTCTCTCCTCAGCCAGCCTTCCTGTGGTTCTGGGTGATGTCCGTTCCGTCTTTTAGTTGTATTTTTGAAGTGGTTGTTTGCGGCAGCAGTCTCCGGTGTTTACCTATGCCGCCATCTTGGTCTCTCTCTCGTGTTTGGGTATTTTTTAAAATTGAGTCAGTGTTATCAATCTTATATTTTGTTGCCTCTGGACAGTTGCAGGCCTTCCCTATACTATGGTTATACAGGAATTCACTCTGCTTTCTTCTTGTATGGAAAATTTTATTTGCAAAAACATCCAGATAGTTCCATATGCTTTCATTTCTATCTCTGATCAATTTGGAGTTTATTTTTGTGATTGGTGTGAGGTAAAAATATAATTATTATCTTTTTCAAATACAAATGCAATCATACTAGCACCCTTTATTTAAAAGTTCTAGTTCTTTATGTAAAAACTAGTCCTTTATTCGTGCACTGGCAGGGTCCCTCAGCCTGGCCTGCACCCTCTTGCAATCCAGGACCCCTCAGGGGATGTTGGAGAGCAGGTTTCGGCCGATCCCCGCAGGCTAGGCGAAGGGACCCCACCGGTGCACAAATCTGTGCACAGGGCCTCTAGTATGCATATAAGATCTTTATTTAATCTCTTCCCATCCTTCCCCTACCCCCCTTCCCTCTGAGTCTCATCAGTCTGTTCCATGTTTTCATGCCTATGGTTTCTGCTCCTGTGTTGAGTGTCTGCCCCACGGTGGTCAGTGCACGTCATAGCTACCAGTCAGAGGGTCAGACAGTCAGGCAGTCAGATGGTTGTTTAGGCTTTTATATATATAGATTATTTCCTAGTCATTTGAGATGCAGCCTTTATGTACATATGCAAAATTTCCATATGTACTTGGATCTATTTCTGGACTTTCTATTCCATTCTCAGGTTCAGCTGTCTATTTATGGGCCAGTTCTGAACTGTGTTAATTATATAGACTTGGTAGATGTATTAATATTGAATAGGATTACTGCTCTGTCATAGCTTTTCTTTTCTAGTTTTATTAATAACCATCCTTGAATGTTTATTTTTTTCATATAAACTATCTTATCAGGTTTTCTAGCTCCATAAAAATGTGTTGGTATCTCTACTGAAATTACATTAAATTTATAATTTAATATAAAGAGAGTTAGCACTTTTTAAATATTGAATTGATTTATCCCAGAACAAGGGATGCCTTTTCATTTGTTCAAGAGTAGACTATTGTCTTTCAATAGTGTGCAAATTTTTTCTTCATAAAAATTTTACACATTGATTGCTAAGTTTATCTTTAAGTGTTCTATCTCCTTTGTTGTGAGGTTTTATCTATGATTATATCCTCTGACTGGTTATTGTTTGTGTGTGTGGAGCTACATTTTAATTTATATTCTAGCATGCTTATTCTTTTATTGTTTGAGAGAGTTTTATCATTGATTCTCCAAGAATACAATTATATTATCTATAAATGGGAGGTGGTTTTACTTCTTATGTGATTTCTTTTGTCTAAATGCATTGGCTAATACCTCCAAGGTAATATATACACACATACATAGATGTACATATATATTATACATATATAACCCATGTTATATATTTTGAAGCATGTTAATAAAGTATTTGGTATTTTCTATTTTTTTCATGGTTTTTCATTAATGAAAAAAGTGGGTGCTGAATTGTGTCAAAAACTTTTCAGCATCTGTTGAGATAATCATAGATTCTTCTCCCTGGATTGATCAGTATTGTGTATTATACTAATGGGCTTCCTCATATTGAGCAGACTCACACCCCTAGAATGCATCTCCCATGGTCACACTGTATTGTTTTCTGAGTGTGTACACTAATCTTCAATCTATAAAGGCCAAGTCTCTATGGCAGTGTCCTGCAAGGAATGAGATCCCCTAGGACACTTGAATTATATATTTCTATTGAATCAGAACCTCTGGGGAGGGTCCCAGGATTCTGCTTTTACTGGACCCCCCACAGGTGGTCTTTCTACACACTGAGAAGCATTGGTCTACTTTATTGCTCAATGTGGATATTTTATGGGAACTTACTGCAAAAATGGTTATTTTGGCACAGGATTTGCTCCATGATTCTTTTAAAAAGCTGCTTTATGTCTTATAATTTTAGATTCTAGATCATGAGCCAACTGCAGGAAAGTAGATGATACAGAGAAACCAAAAGATGAAATACTAGCTGCCACCTGTTTACCCATTCATCTCCTCACCCGTTTATTCAACTTCGTTAGTACTATGCAAGGATTAGGGATACAAAGCTGCGTAATACCTCTGCAACAGTAGGCAAAATGGAGGATTAAATAAATGTTCGTAAAAGAATATATTTGGCATTATATTAGAAAGATTTTCCAGGAATTTTATGGGCATGAAGGGCTTCAAAGAGGAGATGCTCCTCTCTCTGGTTCAAGGAGGAGGCCGTGCTTTGTACAGAACATCTTTCCAATAGGACAGTAACAAATGGAGAAAAATTTATTTGCAAAAATCTCCTTCACATGAAACTGTTTGGAAATGCATCTCCCACACACGATGTACTGGAACACCAGCACATCAACTCCTGGCAAACACAGCTGCAAGATCACCCATAGAGGTGGGGGGAGGGTTATCTGCAAGTGGAGGAATCTCTGTATACAACCTGTGAAAGAACTTCTCTCCAAGATACCCATATGTAATAGAAACACTGAATAACATCAGCAGTAAAATAGAAAACATTAGTAATATGTGGAAACTTCAGTAAATGGAATATGAACTCCATTGGTTCTATTAAAGTGCTTTAGATTCTTACAAAAAAAAGATTTACATCTCTTTCTATTAGAATTTGTGATGGCTTGGTTCCACTTTATTTATTATAGTACCAGACTTTGCTCATCTAAGACAGCTGCTCTGTGGGGGAGGGTTCATACAATCTTGTGGCTGCCACTCAGGTCAGAACAGTGGTTATGGGTTAGCTTGGTATGGAATGCATTTCGTATCACATGAATGGCCCTCACATGATGAGAGGGCAATGCATTAAAGTACAAACCTGGCTCTGCTTGCTCTGAAGGAAAGTCTCCCAATGTAGCCAGGATTCCTTTCATGTCCTAATTGTAATAATTTAGAAGGAGGAGTGTTATTTAATTGCCAACATTTTTATTTACCCAAAGTCTGTAAAATTTAACTTCTTCTTTGTGCTGAATATGCTACAAACTATGCATACATCAGGTAGTTTGGGCACTCATCTTGCATCTGATTTAAACAGTAGCAGGTGTCCACCAAGATAGATGCAAATGTCACATCGGAGTCTTGGGTTATCCGCTCTGGCTCAGTTTTAATGATCAACACTAAGTAGTTACTCACCAAATCATTAAAATAAAATGTTCATACTTAAATATATTTTTGGATTGCCTCAGCAAAGGGAAGATACAGAAAGCACTTCAGTATGATTTTTAATCTATATGCACCAAGTCAACAGTGTAAAATTCTCCAGATAGCAAAAATAGATCCTGAGCGAGTTCTGAAATTACATGCACACATTCACACACACATTACACCATCTATTCTTAACAGTCTATTTAAGTAGTATATTTGCTTTGATAAAATGTAATGTGCCTTAATTGAGCTTGGCTATATTAATTGTAGTAATTTCTTTTTAAACTTTCAGTTGGCAATCAGTGGATAAATTATATATCATTCTGTGGTCTTAGAACACATGCAGAGCTTGAAGGAAACCTAGTCACTGAGCTCATCTATGTCCACAGCAAGTTGCTAATTGCTGATGACAACACTGTTATTATCGGTAAGTAGATGGTCTCTAATTGTTTCTTTTTTATAATTTTTTTATCGTCTAAAGTTTTACATATGTCTCCTTTTTCCCCAGTTGACTGCCCCACCCCAGCCATTCCCACCCCAGGCAAGCCCCCAGTGTCTGTGTCCATTGGTTATGCTAATATGCATGCATACAAGTCCTTAATTGTGTTTCTTGCTAGTTGACTTATATCATGCAAAAACCTCTCTTTCTATTCCTCCCAAGCTTCCTTTGCAGTCGAGAGAGACAGTAACATACTATCTAAAACATTTCTGGAGTAGTCTTTTTTGCATACAACCTTTCTAATCCCTGTTTTTATCCATGAAGAAACACAGGCGCAGAGCAATTAAATGGCCATTGTGCAAATTACAGTATCCAAGGGCAGCAGTTTGACCCAGCAGTGCAATAATTAGCCTGCTCTCTTTCATTCTTTACTGTCCCCTTATTTTTATTGAATCCAAGTACCTACATTTTGGGAATGGACGGGGGAGAAATGGGGAGGAAATGAGTACCTGACGGTAATTTGTATGTGTTTGCACCACACCCACCTAACCGTTTTCACAGCTCTGAAGTTGTGCAAGAGTCAGAATTGGAAGGATATGAAAATATTGTTGCCTCTGCGCGTTCTGTTTTTCCCCTAGAGTCTGTTTTGGGTGTCATTAACCAGGGTGCAGAGGGGACCAGCTTTGCTGGTGTAAGGTGGTTAGGGGAAATTGGGAAGTAATCATATGATGCACCCCAGACTAAGGTCTGCAGTCTTTTCTTGTCAAGGATACACAACAGAGTTCTGTTCACATAACTTCTCAAAAGCCTCTCTGAGAATTTCCAACATTGTTCCCCACCAGCAGATTCAGAGACAGTTACTGGTTGTATATTCTACCCAGATTAGATCAACCTGCCCAGAGGGATGGGTGTTCAGCTTTGTTGTTGCATACACATGGAAAGCTTTGTTTTCCCATCCTTGAATTGTTTTGCTTTCAAATATGATGTTACACATACACAGAAAGGGCAGGATGAGAAACAGTATTAATAATCACCCAGGTAAGTGAGTTGACAAGGGTGGAGATGTTACTTAGATATACAGTGTGTCCCACTGTTGGGGATTCTGCTCATCTGTTTTAAATGGAGTGTAGTTTTTCAGCTGTTGTCAGATACTTCCCTATTCTTTAAGAAACTAAATGTTTTGGAGTGTTTTGAAATGTTTTGGCAATAAATATGTTTATCCTCCACTGTAAAAAGCAGGGGTTGGGGAGGAATCTCTTATCTAGTAGTAATGAGACTGTCTTACCTGGAACATGATTTGAAAAGAAAGAAAAAAATATTTTTTCTGAAGTTAGAAAATGTATAGACCACAGTGTGGTCTCACATGTGCGTGCACACACACACACACACACACACACACACACACACTTTTTATACGTATACAGGACATTTAAGAAAAATGTTTTGTGTCGCTGATCCCTTGCTCTATAGGGACCAGAGCACTGTAGGGATTTATTTCCTCCCCTGTTTCCCTCATAACAGGGTTTCTCTTATTTCCCACAGCTACTCTGGCCTTGCTCTTCAGAAGCCATCTCAGAATATATTTATATTAAATTCGGCAATGGCAGTAGGAAGGGGAAATGCTGATGTTTGCTGAAATGGAAAAACAAACAAAGTGAAATAAAGTTCACTGGATGTCTTTAGAAAGACTTCATAACTCTGGGAGTAAAAAATGACCGCTGTAAATATTGAACCTGTAAAGGTCACGTGGGCTTGCAGCCTGCTTTGTGTTACATAAAGGATCCACGCAGAGTAGTTCGCAGTAGCAGAGCCATCAGTTCACTAGGTTGGTTGAGTTTTTTTAATTGACTTATTTTCTAGAAAGGTCTCTGAACCCCCCAGAAGGCTACAGTTTATTCAGGCCAACAGTAACAGATCAATGTTGCCCATAATTCCTGTCCACTCTGTAGAAACAGAAGGTGTGGCCTTAGGAGTGTGAAGGGGTCTTACGTTAGTCTTCAGGGACTGGGTTTCTGTCTCTCCTTCCTCAAGGGCACCACAGATTCCCCTGGAAAATTCCAAAGGTGCTTCTGTTCCTTTTATCTCAGTGGAGACTCTAAGACCAAGCAACGTTGTTGTTGTTGCTGCTCTCACACACATCAGCCTGTTTAAGTTCATAACACAGAGAACAACATTGGGAATTCTCGGAGAGGTGTTTGAGAAGTTATGTGAAGAATATTGAACAGGATTAAGCAAGTATCTAAAAGCTTAAAAGAAGTTAAAGTGATCCATGATTAAATTTTCTAACATGGGAAACGTATGCCAGAATTATTGGATAATTGACCTAAGAAAAACGAGTAATTGTTCACCCTCGCTTTTTCCTCATGAGGAAATACTTGTTTTCTCCCATTGAAGGTCTCTTGTGTGTATACTGGTAGCTTTCATTATCTGTTGGCCTGGGTGACCTGCTGGTTATGAAGCCTGTGTCCAAATCCAGTTTTCTAATCCATCTCAATATTGTCACTGAACCGAGTTAACATTTATTTGCTTTCCTAAACACGAGGCTGTCCTTACGTATAATTTAACTCTACCTGGCTGACGAAGTGAAATGATGTTTTAGTGTTCACTGATCCACTGCAGAGCACAGAAGGGAGACGTACAGCAGGAATCGGATCAGTTGACGAGGTGAAATGATATTTTAGTGTTCACTGATCCACTGCAGAGCACAGTAGGGAGACGTAAAGCAGGAATCGGATGTTGCCGCTGCCCTGCAGCCCTCCTGGGCTGGAGGGGTGGCGGGTATTCTTTCCACCTGACACCAGAGCATCCACGTGGGTAGTGCAGAACCCGAGCAGGAAGGTCAGGGTGGGTAGGTGAGTGGCTGTAGTTGAAGGGCTGCCCCAGTAAAGGGAGATTACACTGGATCTAGTCTGGTGGGTCTCAACCCTGGCTGCATTAGAATTGCCTGGGGAGCTTTAAGAAAACATATCATTTAGGGGGAAGTTTATTCAAGTCTGCAAGTTACCTTAAACTAGATTCACCAACCTCTTCCCCCCACCCCTCCAAAAAAAAAGGATAGATGAAGGGATGGGATGGCATTGCAAAATACTAACAACTGGTTTCTACTTGCAGAAATTGTGATTATTTGGTCTGGTGTGGAGCCCAGACATCAAGGTGTTTTTGTTTTGGCACCAGTATTTTTAAACGCTGCCTATGCGATGCTCATGCACAGTCCAAGCTAAGAGCTTCTGAACTGGACACACAGGGAACATGAGTGGGTGGAAGGACAGAAGAGCTGATGTGGGTTCAATGCAGGTGTCCTCAAACTTTTTAAACAGGGGGCCAGTTCACTGTCCCTCAGACCGTTGGAGGGCCGGACTATAGTTTAAAAAAAAACTATGAACAAATTCCTATGCACACTGCACATATCTTATTTTGAAGTAAAAAAACAAAACGGGAACAAATACAATATTTGTATTTGCATGTGGCCCACGGGCCGTAGTTTGAGGACCCCTGGTTCAATGGAAGAATCAGTTGTCCTTTAATAAGCTAAAATAGGGTACATTGGTGAATTCCTTGTCTTTTGTGGCGGTAACACATGGCCACATACTGAGTGGCTTCAAACAGCACACACTTACTGTTCTGTAGGTTAGGAGCCCAACATGGGTCTCACTGGGCTGCCATCAGGGTGTTGACAGGGCCGTCTTCCTTCCTGGAGGCTCTGAGGGAAGCCATTTTCTTTTCCAGCTTCCAGAGGCGACCCATATTCGTGACCCCCTTTCTCCATCTCTGAAGGCAGCTATGTTCCATCTCTCTGAAAGTTCCCAAAACTTTCAACCCATTCTGCTGTAATCTCCCCCTGAACCCCCTTTGCTTTAAAGACCCCGGTGATTAAATTAGGCTCACCTAGCTAATGCAAGATAGTCTCCCTATTTTAGGGTCAGTTGGTTAGCAATCTTAATTCCCCTTTGCCATGTAACACAACAAATCCACAGGCCTTTACATTAAACAAATCCTTCAGGGCCATTATCCTGCCTACCACCGGAGGATTCACAATTTCTGAAACAAAATATGAAAAAAGGCACAAAGGAAAAGATGGATAAATCCAGCTACATTAAAATTCAGAAACTGTATTCATTAAAAGATCCCATAAAGAGAATAAAAAGATAAACCACAAACTGAAAATAGATATTTGCAGCACACTTAATAATCCAAACCAATAAAGACTCCTATAAGTCAGTCAGAAAAGACAACATCCAAGGTAAAATGGGCAAAGGAACTGTAGTAGAAAAGCACCAAAGAGGACATATATGACACCCATAAATATACAAAAGATGTCCATCATCATTAATGTAATAGTTTTTAAAAATACCAATTAGCCAAAATTAGAAAGCCATGCAATCCAAGTATTGGCAAGGCTGTGGAGCACCAGGTCTCCAGTCCTGCAGACAGAGCCCAGGTAAACACTCATGTGTGTGCACCAGGAGACATACACGCACTGTGTTAGAGCATAACTGTGCTTCACAGCAAAACTCAGACACAGCCAAACGTCCACCAACATAGAATGAATCAGTCCTGGTGTGTTCACTCAAGGAAAATCATGATTAAAATTATGCACAGATAAATCCCAAAGACATACTATTGAACAAAAGATGCAAATCTCAAAAGATTACATAGGATTCCCTTTATTTAAACTAAAAGCATGCAGAACATCATGAGCAGCAAATTCTCTAGAAAGTTTTCCTCTCAGAGAGGGAAGGGCATGCATGGGAGACACCTGAGGGCTTCCGGGATGTGGTAAGGTTCTGTTTTTCAGCCTGGGTGTTAAATTCAGTGATGATTTAGTACTCCAAAGATATATATTTTTTCATATACTCCTTTGTATTTTGTTGTATTTCACATGTTTTAAAAAGTTCCCTAATATTATGAGACTTAGAAAATACAATTTTCTAAAAATTAAGTGGTTTTAAATATCAAGCCAATATCCTAATGAAAATAAGAGATTGTAGTTACTGCAAAAAAGTACTACGTGACTACAACGCGTATTTGTTGTAAACAATGCAAACCCTAAGGGCATGTATGGAATAAAAGGTCAGAATTCCCCTTTTTGTCCTCCTTTTCTTATCCAGAATTCACTCCCCCTACTTAACAGTTCAACGTGTAACTTTCTAGAGCCTCGCCCTCTCTTCTTTCCCACGTTATAAAGTAGAATGATGTTATATATCTGCTGTTCTGAATTTGCTTTTCAGAATGTGGAACCGTTTAACAAGAATAGAGGTAGCATTTACATCAACAAACATCTCTTTTTTCAGTATCTCACTCATTACATTCATCTAAAATATTCTCAGCCCCTTTTCACATTCCTATTAAATAGTAGCCAACACTTACTCGGGGTGGTTGAGAGTCAGTGCCTGGGTAACTCCATATCAGCCCTGGAAATGGAAAAACCACTCCTCTCTCTAAGAATTCCAGCTCAGAATGCCAGGAATGTGTTTCTCTCTTTGGGAATAGGGCCCACCTTGGTGGGAGGGAGACTGGGGGACTGGCATGAAAGTGTGTGTGTGTGTGTGTGTGTGTGTGTGTGTAGGAGGCTTCCCATCCCGTTTTCCTGACAGTGGAGAGCAGTGATGACCACCCAATCCAGCAGCCTGCAGCCCGAGAGCGGCCTCTGCTGGAGGCCAGGGGTAGTGAAGTCCCAAAGCAGCACCGTGGGAACTTGGTTCCTCTCCACGCTGCAGTTCACACACCAGGGTGAGGGGTGATTAACCCAGAGAGGAGGCTTCTCTGATAAAATGCTACTTGTCCTTTTCTACGGCGATGTTCTCTGGTGCAGACATTATTAACAAGAATTTGATAATGATGCCAATAATAATTAACACTTGTAGGGCCGTTTATAGATTAACAAGTGCTTTCACATGACCTTACTTAATTTTTACAGTGACATTATGATCTCAATGTAAAAAAGGCAAAGCTGAGAAAGATTAAATGACTTGGCCCGCACTAAGGCTATGCCAACTGTCCAATCCAAAGATATAGCTGTACATTTTCTAGGGTAATAAAAAAGTGTATGTATAAAGGACTACCGGTTGCTAACAAAACAAAGTGTTTCAAAGGTTGTCTTGTCACCTTACAGCATTCTGGTAGTGCTCCCAAATGTCTGGTGAGGTGCTCCATCCTTTCTCTGTCACCCAGGGTCACTGTGGGGCTCCATTCGCATCCATAGTTATCATAGATGTGCGTATTAACTACATGACAACTTTGTGCAAATGGTAGTGATGTCTCTTCAAGATGGGCCCGATTTTTCTCATGTACCACATCCCTCCAGGTGGGCTCGGGCCAGGCTGCTGTCACCTTACACCCTGAGTGTCCCCATCACAGGGGCTAGCCCGTGCCCCAGTGCCCCACTCCCCCAGAGGCAGTGGAGTATGTGATTAGGGCAAGAGGAGCGAGAAGAAGAAAGAACCTGTCAGGCCCTTCTGTAGTTTTTAGGACACCTCAAGGATTCAAAGAATGAATCTGCAGTGATTAACACAGAAAACGTGATGGGGTTTCTGAATGCGAGGCTGAGGAACGCAGCAAGCACAGGTTGGACTATTAAAATAATTGCCCTTCATACGGGAGTCAACATTCTTAGCTCATTTGGATTTAAAAATAGGCTGGAAGAAAGTTGATACAGAAGCTGTTGGCATGCCACACAAGTGAGGCCAGAGAATGGAAAACCCAGAGCCACTGACGGTAATCTGTATTGAGAGTGGACTCTTGCTTGTGAAGGTACTCTTGGGTTTTGACGCTCATAATTCTATGATCATAAGTTAAAGTCTACAGTGTCTAAGTCTCAAAACTGACTGAGTTGAACTGGTAAGCATATCTTTTATTCTTTGTATGCTTAATGATTATACCGGTTAGAATCCTTTGAGCCACAAAATAGAAAATCCAGCTAGAAGCATGTGAAACAATAAGGAAAACGTATTGTTGCATAACAGAAGGTGTAACATTCTAGTGCTGACTTAGAGACCCAGGGTCTTGCTTCTTTCTGCCCTGCCATCTCCAGCTTGTCTGTCTCCTCATGGTTACAAAACGGCTGCAGCAGCCTAGGAATCACATCCTCATCCACCTGCTCTGTCAGAATAGCCAAAGGCTGGAAGCAGCAGCATTCTGTTCTTGTCCCAGTTTATGAAAAGGAAAAAAAAAACTTTCGCAGAAGCCCCTAGCAGACTTTTCCTCATGTCACACTGCCTAGACCAGTGGTTCTCAACCTTCCTAATGCCGCAACCCTTTAATACAGTTCCTCATGTTGTGGTGACCCCCAATTTCATTGTTACAAATGGAACATAATTAAAGCATAGTGATTAATCACAAAAACAATATGTAATTATATACATGTTTTCCGATGGTCTTAGGCGACCCCTGTGAAAGGGTCATTCGACCCCCAAAGCGGTCGCGACCCACAGGTTGAGAACCGCTGGCCTAGAATCATGTCAAGGGCCCAATCTAAGTCCAACACTGGCCAAAATAATGAAATTATAACTGCTGGCTTAGACTGATCCAGATGCACCCCTGGGTTAGGGAAGGGCTCGCATCCTTAAAGCACAGCAACTCTTGCTAACCTGAACACAATTAGGGTTTGTTAGCAAGGTAGAATCGAGTGGGAGGGCAGCTGACAGTGTCTGCCTCAAAGAGAAGATTGTTCAGCGTCACTGTTTCTCCTGCAGGCTCTGCCAACATCAATGACCGAAGCATGCTGGGAAAGCGAGACAGTGAAATGGCGGTCATTGTGCAGGACACCGAGACGGTCCCTTCAGTGATGGATGGAGAAGAGTATCAGGCGGGCCGGTTTGCCCGCGGACTTCGGCTACAGTGCTTTAGGTGAGCCTCCAAGCCTGGGTCTGTCTTGACTGCTTGTACTGCAGTAGAACTGGAGCCCGGCCCAGCCTCAGCCGCCTCTCCAGGTTCCTCTTCCTCTAATCGTGTCTCCCAGATACGGGACGTGAACTACCAGGACTCTGTGAAATGACAGTATGTGTGGCTCAGACATTGTCTATTTTAATGGTTTGTATTATGTGTATGTGTCATGGAGAAACTAGCATTTTAAATCTATTAATGGATTTAGGACTAGGCCAGGTCAGGCTATCCAGTATCTACTTAAGTTTTTTATAGCGAGTTTATTTCTAGAAATGGAAATGGTTCCGGTAATATAAGGATATAATAAAAATTATTTCAGTGAATGCCAGAGACTACTGGTATTATTTTACATGTGGAAACTTTGGTTCTCATTGAAGATGGCTCCAGACGTGGGAGATTGCTGACCTTCTGCAAGAAGGTGTGAGTTTTAAACAAATCTGTAATCAATCAGAGGGAACACAGGGTTAGGAAGCAAGGGCTACATGGCCCGAAATGAGTCCTTCATTTATTATTATTTTTAATTTATATTTTTATTGATTTCAGACAGGAAAGGAGAGGGAGAGAATGGTAAGAGAGAATCATTGATTAGCTGCCTCCTGCACACCCCACACTGGGGATCGAGCCAGCAACCCCGGGCATGTGCCCTGACTGGGAATCAAACCCTGATCTTCTGGTTCAAAGGTCAATGCTCAATCACTGAGCTACACTGACTGGGCAGAGTCCTTCATTTAATTGTTACTGAGAACTTTCTAGAGTTGGCCTCAAACTGGCCCCATCCCAGGCCCAGTCGTCTAGGCTCAGGAGTCAGTGATCCTTCTGGAACCTAACTCCGAGATGGCTCCTTATCTCCTCTCACTCATCCCTTGCTCACTGAGACACGCTGAGCTCCCACTGTCTGTGGACACCCCGACCACTCTCTCACCTCTAGGCTTTTGCAGTAAGTTCACAACCGTGATTCTAGAACTATATTTGCCAGGATTGGATTTCACAGTGAGAGGAGCAGGTGTCCCTGTATAAGGGCAGTGCTTTCAGCTATTTGGGGAAAGGCACGGCACAGACACATGCAACAGCAGTCTCAACCCTTCTGGTGTTAGTGGTCGCACTTGGAAACCGATGAGCACAAAATGAGCCCCTCCCTTCCTGCAAATGCGGGTGGCCATTTCCCTCCTTCCTAACTCTGCTTTTGAAAACTAATAAAAGCTTTGGTTTCAGAGATGGTTCACTCTGTTCTCACTGCCCCAAGAGCTCAGCAAACCCATCCCTCAAAATTGGACTGTCAATACCGTCTCACAATTTTTATTGCCTTTGTTACTAATTGTTTTGCCAGTAAGATTTTTTTCAAACCACTGATATTTCAGTTAGCTCCTAACATGTTCTGTTTAGCAGGGGAAGAGTTTAAAATTAGTATCCTTCCCTGACCAGTTTGGCTCAGTGGATAGAGCGTCGGCCTGCGGACAAAAGGGTCCCGGGTTCAATTCCAGTCAAGGGCATGTACCTTGGTTGCGGGCACATCCCCAGTGGGGGGTATGCAGGAGGCAGCTGATCGATGTTTCTCTCTCATCAATGTTTCTAACTCTCTATCCCTCTCCCTTCCTCTCTGTAAAAAATCAATAAAATATATTTTTAAAAAATAAAAAATAAAATTAGTATCCTGCTTAGCAACCCATTCATTGCCTACTGTAGCATAGACAGGGAAAAAATATTTTTTGTGTCAACTAGAAATGTCATATCTTTTCAGTTCCATGACCTGAAGTCTTTTCTTTAAAGTGGTGGGCTTCTTTATAACGTTCTAAATGTATAATAATTATAGTAGTAGGTGGTGCTGATTGCAACATATTGTCATTGTACAAAATTTGGCAAACACAGAAAAGCAATGGAAAAAAATAAAATTTATTTGTAATTCCACCACCCAGTGCTAACAATTTTAATATTTGATGTATATCATTTCACTTTTTTTCTATACATATATATTGCTATACTTTGTCCTTTTTTAAAGAAAACATGATTAAGATCTTGCAGTTCTACAAGATTATTTCTTATTTAAGTAATGTTACACATACTTTCATGTCGTTAAGTATTCTATAACATCTAATGGCTGCATTATATTGAGTATGCCATAATTCCTTTAAGTAGTACCTCATTGTTAGGCAGATTTTCTGCTGATATTTAAAAAAATGGTATGTTTCTAGATAACATCTAGTTTACTTTCTTAATTGTTTTCTTAACTAAATCCTAACTATGAGATTTCTGGTCAAAGGAAGTGTGCAGTGTTCTTTGCTTCCAACTTCCTATTGTGTCACTAGCAATATTTAGAGGGCTTATTCCCCCTGTCTTCTCTGAGTTCTGTTAGTTTATTTAGTCTTTGCCAATTTGGTGAATTTCAAATGGAATTTTATTATTTTAATTTGAATTTTTAGGGTTTTCAAAAATGTATTCACATGTAATTGTTCTTTTGTAGATTGTCTCACCTAGTTGTGATCTTTGCCCAGTTAAAATGTTTTAATTTAATTTTAATGATTTGTAAGTAATTATAACTTCCTATGCCACATTTGTTGCACATCTGATTTTCAATTGCCTCTTATTTAAAGGATTTAGGGGAAATATCAATTCTTAATAATCAAAGCTATCAAGGTTCTCCCCAATCCCCTCCCCCCGCCTTTTCTTATAGGTTTAGAATAGCTTTACCAGCCCAAGATTAAATATTTACTTATATTTTTCTAGTTCTTATTTGATATTACTTTTCACATTTAACATCTGAAATTTACTTTGGTATAAGAAATGAGGTAGGAACTCTACATTTCCCCCTAACCAAGCAGCCAACCCAGAACTGCATGATGTGCTGCAGGGGCTTTTGGCCTCTCTAACCTGCGGATACACTGAATGGCCACGTATCCTGGCATCACTAGGCTCTCCATGATGTTCTATTGAAAGTCAGTTTACTTGCAATTTGATAGCATTTTAATTATTATAGCTGCGCGTTATAATACTACTTCTTGCCATACCACTTCCCCAAATTAATATTCTTTTCCAGAATAACCTTGGCTACTCTTAAATATTCATCCTTACAAAGGAACTTTTGAGTTATTTATTCAAGCTCTCTATTAATTCTTACTAATTTTTATTGGGATTACAGTGGATTTATAGATTAACTAGAAGCCTAATTGCACAAAATTCATGCAAGAGTAGGCCTTCCTTCCCCCAGCTGCGGGCACCAGCTTCCCTCTGGAACCCAGGACCCGGGCTTTGCTTCAGCCCCAGCTTCGTCCGGAATGATGTCTGGAATGACATCAGGTCTAATTAGCATATTACCCTTTTATTACTATAGATATAAAAAGAATTGGCATCTTTATAATATCAAGTCATCCTATTTAAGAATAAGATATAGACTTCAATTTATTCAACAATTTTTTTTTTTGCTCTTCAATAAAGCTTAAGGGTTTTTATTATTGGGGACAGGGCGTGTTCTTAAGTAAGCATTAGAGTTTTTTGTATGCTGCTCTTATACATTTCATGTTAAATTTATTCCTAGGTGCTATTATTTTTCCTGGCTATTTTCAAACTGTCTTAAAGAGGCAGTTGTTCTTGATCAATCATTTTCATTTTGCCACCATGGCAAACACAGATAATATATTTAAAAGCATACAAATGCCTTGTGTCCATTTTAGCTCCTTTTATTAGGAAATATTCTCAAAGATAAATATTGTGGCCATTTTTTTCCTCTTTAAAAAATGCAACTTCAATCCATTTTCCATCTGGAAAAAATAGAGAGACATATTTTAATGTGAAGTCAGTTCTAAGTAGAATCAATCATCAGGGCGCTGCAACTATATGTCCAACAGTTCATTAAGTCCTAGAAAATTATCCAAACTTCACAGATATAACCATCACTCGGCAGAAACCATTATCTTCACAAGTAGAGTCAGAATCATTTAAAGCAACAGACGTGAGGAATGGGAAGAACAGAAACAATTTGCTGCAGCTTTTCTGTTGTCCCACTGATGTGTAAACAATTCAACTTTAAATAAATAATTGCCATTATAGACATCAACATAAAAGCGAACTCATTTTTTCTGGAACCTTAGTCCTCAGAAGAATACCCAGAGTACTTCATATTATTTTCACTGTGCATTTCAATATAAGTTTCTTATTATTAAAAAACTGACAGGGAAAATAATTTATTACTAGATGTTGTCTGTTATAGACTTATTTAAAAACTTTTTCTACATACAAGCTCTTCACCGATAACATGGCAGACATGTTGCCTACTTCTTGTTCTAATTTAAAAGCAAAGTCACAGAAATATTCTTTTTGCTCAGTTTTCAGCTGGTTAGACCTGACCCAAATCAAAGGAATTATTATAACTGACTTATTGTTATAACTTGTACAGTCCCTCAAATTAGGTGCAGTCAAATTTAGCTTTGGGTCTTAATGAGCAGCAGCATCCGCGTGCAAACATCATCCCTGAAGACCTGTGTAAAAGTGGTTCCTATATTGGCTGAAGGAGACATTATTTGAAGTGGAAATAGAATTTGAGGTTACAAAACTCCAAGATTACCAGCGAGCCCATGGTGTCAGATCCACTTACTTTAAATAATTTTAATATAGCAAAAAAAATGCAGACTAAAACTAAAACGAGATGCTTTTTTATCCCTGTAAGACTGACTGAGCCTTTTCAGGAGTTGACAATGTTGGAGATAATTGGGACAGAACAACATAATGACCTCCACACTGTTAAATCCAATCAATGGTCACTTCTCATTTGAAATTGACACAGTTCTGCTTGACGCCATACGTCATATGGTTCCGGGACACGAGGTCCTCTGGTTTTTCTCTAGTCTCCATGGCCACTCCTCCTCTCCCTGACTGCTGAGGTGCCCCAGGTCTCCTTCTCTGTCTATACCAGCCGTGGGCAAACTACGGCCCGCAGGCCGTATCCGGCCCATTTGAAATGAATAAAACTAAAAAAAAAAAGACCATACCCTTTTATGTAATGATGTTTACTTTGAATTTATATTAGTTCACACAAACACTCCATCCATGCTTTTGTTCCAGCCCTCCGGTCCAGTTTAAGAACCCATTGTGGCCCTCGAGTCAAAGTTTGCCCACCCCTGGTCTATACTCATTCCTTTGGGTAAACCCAGTTAAAGTCACATGGCTTTATGCATCCTATATAATAAAAGGCTAATGTGCAAATAGACCGAACAGCAGAACAACCAGTTGCTATGACATGCACTGACCACCAGGGGGCAGATGCTCAACACAGGAGCTTCCCCTTGGTGGTCAGTGAGCTCCCAAAGGGGGAGCACCACTCATCCAGAAGCCCTGAGCCGGCCTCATGGCTGGCGAGCGCAGCGGCGGTGGCAGGAGCCTCTCCTGCCTCCATGGCAGTGCTAAGGATGTCTGACTGCCGGCTTAGGCCTGCACCTGGAGCAGGCTAAGCCAGCAATTGGACATCCCCCAAGGGCTCCCAGACTGAGAAAGGGTGCAGGCCAGGCTGAGAGACTCCCTCCCCCGAGTGCAGGAATTTTGTGCACCTGGCCTCTAGTATATATGGACAATTCTAAAATGTAAATCTCCAACCCAAACGCCTTCCCTCTCAAACTCCGGATTCATTTTTTTCAACTGCCTGCCTAACATTGCCACTTGAATATTTAATAGATATTTCAATAGATTAAAAATGGAATTCCTAATCTTCCCCCACAAACTGGCTCTATCCACAGAATTCCCAGTCTCAGCAAATGGCAACTGTGTTATCCTAGTTACTCAAGCCAAAACCCTGCTAGTCATTCTTGGTGCCTCACTTTTTCTCACACCCTATACCTACATTATCAGTAAGACCCATTGGCTCTACCTTTCTCTCCACCACCCAAACCACCACCATGACTCCTCTATGTTACTGCAGTAACTCCTGACTGATCTCCCCGTTCCAACCATGCCCTGCAGTCTGTTCTCAATACAGCAGCCATATTTCAATATCAAGTCGGATCCTATACCTCCTCTGCCCCAGTGTCTGCTATATGCCCCAGTTTCACTCAATGTGAACGCCAAAGTCCTTCTAAGACCTATTTCCCCATTTCTATTTTCAACAAAGCACAAGTCTTTCTGATATTCTTGGAACATACCAGGTATGTGAGCAAAGGACTTTGGACTCAGTTTGAATTTTAGCTCTATTACTAGAATGTGTCTAAACTCTAGGTCCCCATCTGCGAAATAGGAACCCTCTACCATCTACCTCACAGGATTAAGATGGAAGTCCTTTTCAACCCTAAGGCCTTCTCTCAGTACAGGGTTTTTATCATTTTCAAATATGACCTCTAAAACTTGTCTTGCTTTGCTTGAGAGCTTCTAATTCCAAGTCCCCTGTTTATATATGATCATTCAGACAACATCTAGTGTGTGGTTTCTTTTATGCCGGGCACTCTGGGGATATGAGAGTAGCCAAGTCATGTTCTCTCAGAGAATGTATATGCTAGAAGTGGGAAATGGGCCTGGTAGACATAAAAAGTTGCATAGTGTGTATTGCAGGTCCTCTGATAAAAACAAAGCATATATGAATTATAGTGGGGAACAGAGGAAGAATGTTCAAACCTCCCAGGTTTGATGGGGAGAATAGGAGATTGGAGGCAGGGGGGTGGGGGGGAGGTATAAAAAGTTTTATGGAGGTGACTTTGTACTGAATTCTAAAAGATGATAGATAGGGTTAGGTAAACAGGTAGGCAAAATTCAGTGCCTCCCTAATTACTCCCATCTCATAATCTTAAAGTATATCTGTATTTATCAAAATTTTAGTTAATTCCTTTGAGGGTGATTATTTATTTATTGTTGAACCCACCCACTAAATTTAAATCTACCCAGAGAGGCTTCATGTCATTTGTATTTCCTTCTGTACCCTAGAATTCAGCATAGTTATTCGACCAAACGAAGGAAAGAAGGAAGGGAAAGAAAGGAAGGGAGGAAGGAAGGGAGGAAAAGAGGGAGGGACAGAGGGAGTGAGGGACAGACGGAGGGAGGGAGGGACAGAGGTCAAGTCATGGTTAAGAGCACAGGTTTGAGATGGTCCTGGTCAGAGGCCCAGGTCTACAGCTTACCAGCTGTGTGGCCTTAAAGAAGTTATTTAACCTCTCTGTGCTTTAGTTCCCTTATCTATAAAATGAAGATAATAGTTGCTTTTTCATAATGTTGTTGAGGGTTTACTGAGATAGCTCTTGGAAAGGGCTTAACATCTTGTTTATTGTTAAAAGATATGATGCTGCTGCTTCAAGTTTCTTCAAGGTTACGTGTTTTAGTTGCTGGCACTTGTTGTGAATGCTAATCCTATTTTCCATGGCTCTCACCCATTTAGACCAAATTACAAGGACTCTCTTAGATCAAAATTAAGGCCTCTCTCTGTGTTTAACAGTTAAAACTTTCAAGCATCATAGTAACCTAGGGGTTTCTGTTTTGTTTTGAAACTTGGGTTTTTTTATATATAAACACACACAGACACATATACACATACAAAGTTTTAATGAAGTTACCACTAGAAACAATGCCTGCAGCAGACTGCTCTATCTTGGTTACTCAATTTGGAGGACACTTGTATTTCAGGGTTGTCCTTGGCTATCTTTCTGACTCAAGTGAGGACATTCAGGATCCAGTGAGTGACAAATTCTTCAAGGAGGTGTGGGTTTCAACGGCAGCTCGAAATGCTACAATTTATGACAAGGTAAGTCTTACATACCCTCCCCCCCCCCCTGCCGTTTTTTCTTCATTGAATTTCATCACAAAAGCACATTATTATTTCTGCATATTATTGGTATGGAGCATTCTTAATGAGTGTAAAAAACAATTTACCTCCAAGTTGTAATAAAATACCTCTCTGTAGATATTAGAAAACAAAGAGTCAAAAAGCACCACGGATTATGGTTTAGAAGAGACTTTAGTGGCATTCTGATCTCTCATCTGCTTCAGGAATCCATTATGAGCATTCTTAGGTGGTTACCCAGCCTTTGTACATGTCTGGTGACAAAGAAAAAAGAGGCAGATGGGATCGAAAAATGAGTCAGAATTGGGTTCAACCCAGCTCACCCAGTTGCTGGTAATATAACCTTGTGAATAGTGACTTGACATTCTGAGCCTTCCATTCTTCTATAAATTAGGAAGAATATTCACTAGGGTAGTTATGAGGATAAAATTAGCCTATTAAATGTGTCTATCACATAGTACATGGTATCCATCCTTATAATGAAGCTTACTAATAATAAGACACTTTCTTTATTGGACAGCTCTAATTTTGTAAAGGTGTTTTAAAACCAGCCCCATTTGTTAGGGGGGGCCAAATGCATTTCCTGGTAAGTTCTATCCATTGGTTATGTACAAGAGTTAAGGGTTGTCTAACTGTGGAACGGGTTACCTCACGAAGTAGCCAGCTTTGCATCATAGCAAATATTCAAGCTGAGATCCATTGACCATCTATCAGGTTGGGTAAGAGTGTGTTCTTCTTCATGACTTGCAGAATCCCTTCCCTCCAGCACGGAGATTTCATCATGTCTAATGAAACATGACCACTATCTACACAGCCTTATTTCATACTGAGGTCCAAGGCCATGATCAAATAGGTCATGTGCATGCAGTCTTTTAAAACGTAATTTTTAAAATACAGTCGACAGCCTCGTTTGGATCCTGGATTGGGATGATAACAGCTATAAAAGACATTTGGAGGATAATAGGATAAATCTGAATATGGACCACATCTTAAATAATATGCAATTGATTTTCTGAGGTGTGAGAATGGTATTGTGATTATATGGACACATGTCCTTATTCTTAAGAAATGCATGCTGAAGTGTTATGATTATCTGAAACATATTTCCAATGAGCAAAATAAGTATACAGTGGATAATTCTAAGTAAAGGTACAGATAGGAACATTTTTCAAACTAAAAAGTCAGAGAAAATAAATTATACAATTTTTCTCTTAATCTGGAACCTCCACTGAAACTAAGGGTTGATTATTATCTAAAACATAACGTCAATGAAATTCCTTACTATAAGCTTGTCATTATCCCGGGGTTAATAATTTGTGTAGATCAGATATGAGTCTACTTATGATTTTATTTTTGAAAGCAAGGAAATGTGTCTGTTTCTTTGTAGTAAATAAGAAAAGCAACTTTTCAGTCAGCTCTATGCAGTAACATAGAACTAACAGTGTTTTATAAAGCCAAGAGTTGTCTCTTGAATTAGTATTTTCCAAAAATGGGATACGCTTTCTTTTCAACTTATCACTCAGCTTCCTCTTCGTGTTTTAACCAGGTGTTCCGGTGCCTTCCCAGTGATGAAGTGCACACTTTAATTCAGCTGAGAGACTTTATAACCAAGCCCATATTGGCAAAGGAAGATCCCATTAGAGCTGAGGAGGAACTGAAAAAGATCCGTGGGTTCTTGGTGCAATTCCCCTTTAATTTCTTGTCTGGAGAATGCCTACTGCCTTCTGTTGGAACCAAAGAAGCCATGGTGCCCATGGAGGTTTGGACTTAAGAGTTATCAGCTCAGAGACTTCCACCCCAAAGAGCGCACTGCGCACAGTGACTTTCTGAAGCCTAACAGCCAAGAACAGCCTGATGCACTCTTGTGTCCAACCCATGGACCCTTTGGGTTGGTTGGGAAGGGCTGATGTAATGACACTGAACGTCATCAGGGCTTTACATTCCTCCTGCCTATCCTTTGAGAAAGGGACTGCATTCTTATTGGTAGTATATACTCAACAACTTGAACACATATGCAAATTCCATGATGTACACCAAAGTGCATTTCCCTTACCAACCACAATTTACCTGTAACTGTGATCTAGGTTGCCAAAAGTCATCTGAACTTCCTTATTCTTCTCTGACTTTCATTTATGCAGCTAATGTCTGCTGGACCTGCCCTCATAGTCCATACAGCACTGGTTGAGATCTTGTTTATTGTTAGAAGGTATCATGCTGCTGCTTCAAGGTTCTTCAAGGTTACGTGCAATGCCCTTGCCCATCTGGTCCTGAAGTGGTAGTGTTCCCCAAGCAAGGATGCTGTCATTATTCCTTTTCAGTGACTGACAGGATAGTAAAGACTCTACACAGCAGCCCATGTTAGGCAGTTCTGATAACATTGACACTCGATAATACATATCCTGACACCACAGAGCAACAGGAAGGAATTAAATTCAGTTATTGAGACAGAGATTTCACTTTGCCTCTAAAGGCACTGACAAGATGTGTCCTTCTGATGAGGCCTGCCTGATCAAGTTTGAAAACATGTGTAGGATATTTGATTACACAGCAACCGATAAAACTCAAAGACAGAGCATGCAGCCTTCAGAAACCTCCAGGTGTCAGTGGGGATCTGATCCAGATAAGAAAATAAGATTCCTTAGAGTCCTGCAAAATTTCCTGTCATCCTTCGCTGCTGGATTGATTGAAATTTGAGGCTTTTCTATTTCAAAATCAAACCAGTGAATGCAATTTGTCTTTCAAGAGAATCAGGTTTTATAACTCATACCAAGTTAATAAGTAGGAGCCCAGCCTTATTTGACACTCAGCTCTCCAGCAGTGTTATCTTCTTAAAGAAAAATTGATTGCTAAAGATGTGCTATTTCACTTGCATTATTAAATATACATTAACATTCCACCAGGGCTTCCAAAGAGGTTAGGATATTCATTAATTCATACTGTTCTAGTCTGTGAATTGTTCTCGAAACCTTTTTTTTTTTTCCTTTTTGGACATTAGAGTGCCTTTTGGTACACCATAGCTCTAATTTTACTAAGCAGAACTATTTTTATAGCCAAAGAGCTAATGTTGGCTCCCAAAAGGCTGTGTCCATAAAACATGAGGTAGGTGCAATGCTTTTATGTCTGGGGATTACCTGGACAGAATCTCATTTGGGTTCTTCAAAGAAGCAAGGACCCAACCCTGTTTTCGTTGAGCTCATAGTCCAGTGGGAAAGGTTAATTAGGGGCACAAGGTCAGTGATCTTAGGAGAGGATTTCACAGCTAGAAAACTTTTTACAAATGAAGTGGGACTGGGATTGTGTAATCAACAATGGAAATGAGTAGGCTTTATGAATAAATAACTTTTTTCTTAGATAGCTAATCATGGTAACAGAACTTCATTCTTTAGCAGTTGTAAATAAGACATTTGTTATTTATGAAGTTTAGATTGGCATTTCAAGTGTTGAGTGTATGTGGAATGCCTAAGGATTTCTTATATTTCATTTTTAAACATTTTTAAAAATCATAGAACAGTCATCAAACTGGCTCTTGACTTTGTGCAAGAGTCTCCTTTAAAACCATGAAAAAAAGAGCCTAAAAAGATCCTTTCCCTTTAAAAAATTACTTAATTCTACTTCCCCTCATTTTACAGAGTGGTTGACCTTAGAGATCGTGAACCTGGAACTCATGTAATGTCTAGAGTTCATTATTGGCCTCTCCTCTCACTTTATCATAGATGTCAGTACACAGATTTCAGAAAGGATCTTTCAAAGCAATTTTGAAACCCTGTGATATTATGTATTTAGGTGTTATGTCTGTCTCCCCCTACTAGAATGTAAGCCCCCTGGGGCAGGGACTTTCCTGTGTTTTGTTCAATGTACCCCAGAGCCTAGAACAGTGCCTGGTACATACAAGGTGCTCAATAAATGCTTGTTGGGTGAATAAATGAGGTGGAGGAGAGTGCTAATGAAATGAAAAACTTACATTAACTCAGACAAGAAATCTTCCTGCTGGTTTCCGTGGCAAGTTTTTTTTTTTCTTTCCTACTGCATCTTCTCAAAGGCAAGATGCTCATCTGCAAAGATGAAAGGCTACAAGATTTACTTGGATGGATTTTATGGAAAATTTGGTGCAATAATTGCCTGTTTTATAATAGCAGTTTACATAGTTGAGCATTCTGCAAAAATTGCATAGGATGTGGACATGAGATGTACTGTGTGGCCTAATTACCCTTCATCCTCTGGCACCATTACTACCTAATCTATCTTTAACAATTGCAATGTCTGATACAAACTTAAAAATGCAAATGATCCAAAGCCTTGAAAAACTATTATGAATCAGTTCAACGTTTCCAACTGACTGTAATCTTTTGGAACACCTATAATGTTGTACCTGTCACTCTGATAATCTCTGGAATAATTTTTGTTTCCAAGAAGGAAAATTCTATGATTATAAGAAATGAAGGGTAAAAAAAAGTTATTAAAGCTATTCAGATTGGCCGAGCTCAGTGGTTGGAAGACATAGCAGGTCTGGTACAGGCATTGCTCTGTATCAAGTGTCCACTTGGTGACTCACCTTGCAGTGGGATGTTCTGAATTCTCCGCTGTAATGCATCATTGAAAGGACTACAGAGCTGGTCCTTAGGTAATTCAGTGGCTTATTGTAAAACAAAACATTGGTTTTATTACCACCTTTGGAAGAAAATTTGCCTATAGATTGCCAAAAATTAGCAGTTAATTTCTTATGTAATAACTTGAGAAATTGTAATTAATTTCAATGAACAGATGAAAACAGCAGGCCCAGAAATCTTTGTAAATGGAAGACTACAGGCTGAACAGGTTTTGTACATCATGAAGAACTGGGCTTCTTTCTGCAACTCCTCACTCCTTGTTCCTTCAACCTCCGTCCACAATCAGACCACCTCCTCAGTATGTAAACAGTTTTAGAGGACCAGAAAAAGTCTTTTGGAAAAAACAAAATTAGGCCTCTACACTAAATCTTCAGGTTAGCTTTTAAGTGACTGACAAAATGTCATTTTTTAACAAGGTAATCATTCTTTTCAGCATCCCACTGCGAGGTGAGTGGCTGAGTAGGATTGGCATTTGAGCATACTCACATGCCTGTCCCCTGTGTAGCAAGGATGCAGAGGACCCTCTGAGACTTCTCTTCCCTCTTGGATAAAGTGAGCAAATGCTAAAGGATGTTAAGTATGTTTTGGAATACATTTTTACTTCCTTGGAAGATCCTCTGAGACCAATCCTTACTGGCAGTTTAGAGGTTTCAAATAGGTCATACCAGGCATAGGCCTTGAGAAATTCTGAATCTGGCAATTCACTGGAAAAGGCATTTGTCAGCCTCTATCAAAAAAATTGCAGGTGAAGAATCAATGGATTTGCATTATTGAGGGGAAAGGGCCAGTACCACAATATGATTCCTAATGGCATTTAGTTCACATGTGAGATATTTCTGGCTTTGACTTGAGAGTGAAGGATTCATTAAAGGGACCAAAATTTTTATGGCATAAATTTCTTTTAGGTTATTTTAATTTTCTCTTATACCATTTTTAATTTGTAATTTAAAAATGAAAAGTAATCAAACGCAAGATAAATGAAAATTTGTCACACTGATAATTTTAACTTCTAAAGGCAGAGACTGGATGGAAATCCAGCTGAAATGCAGGCTGAGTTACTCTTTCCAGTTCCCAAGCAGCTGCAATTGTTTGCTTTATTCTAGATAAGTACACTGCAGTGAATTTCATCCTAGTTCAGTTTGACACTAGGAAATATAACATCACTCCCTCCTAATGTATATTCCACTTGGATTCTTCACATTAAATAATCTGGGCCAAAGGTACTGATATTCTCCTTAACTGTTCTCAAATTTCATGCCAGAGTAGTGCAGTTGGATCACATCTCTCTGACACAAAAACAAATACTCGGTGATAAGCATCCAATCAGAATGTTCAGATATTCTGGACAGAACTTGGGCTCCTAGCCTCACCATGACGGCAGGGTTTGGCAAACTAAGGCTTGGCTTCCTGTTTTTATAAAGTTTAAACACAGCATGCCCTTCATTTATGTGCCTTTGTGATCCAATGATCCTCAAATCTTCTCCCTAGAGGAAGGATCAGTAAGCTTTTCTTAAAGATGGTAAGAGAGAGCAAAGACTGTCTAGACAGGGTACTCAACAAAACAGATGTGGGTGAGTTTTAATCTCTTCCATAAACAAGGTTTTCAAGTCTCCCTGTCCCAAAGCCCAACATTCCACAATAGATTTATTCTAAGAACGGGATGAAGTTCTTTCAGGAATGAAAATCACGTTTGCTGGTTCTGGAAGAGAGGTTGCCAGCTAAAGAAGGCTTCTCCCAGCTGCACACTCAGGGAGAGCATGGATGATGATGTTTATAATAAAGTGTTTGTAAAGGAGGCTGGGTAGGCATATGAGTTTGTGTTCAGAATGAGAATTATGAACGTAAGACACTCAGTTTTCCTGAATTTTTCTTCTGTAAAGCATTCGAAATCATACATATATCTATTCTCTGCGTCACAATCTACGCTTTCTATGCCTGGTCCCATAACTGCTTTTAAAAAAAAGTAAATATACATTAATGAATTAAAAGTGTGAAATCAGCAGCGATCCTCTATTTGCAATCAAGATTCCTCATTCTGCACATGGGTTTTTAGATCCTGTGTGCTATACGTCTGAGCTAGAGACAGAAATGTGTGCCTATGGGGCCTTTGCCTGCATACTGCAAAGACTGATTTCAGAGTCATAGCGAGCCACCCTGCTCCCCATCCTCTCTCTCCATGAGGTGCAAGATGCAGCTGATTTCTTTTAAACGACCAATATACCGTTCAATGGCACAGAATGAGTAAGGTCCAGTGTGAGTGTGGGGGTGCATCACTGAACCAGTCAGACCAGTACCCCACCTTCATGGTGCTCACATTTTAATAAATGGAGAGTGCAAAGTAATTTCCATTCTCAAGATAGGAAAGTGCCTGAAATAAGAGACATTTGAGGGAATACTACTCAGCCATAAGAAAAGAAGACATATTGCTCTCTCTCTCTCTATATATATATATAAGCCTAATATGCAAAGTGTCCCCTTGGGAGTTTGACCAACAGGGAGTTTGATCGCTCACTATGATGTTAGCTGACCACCAGGGGGTGGCCCAGAATGAAGGGAGGCCCCAGCCGGCAGCCAGAAGCCACTAGGGACTCTACCTGTGCACAAATTTCATGCACTGGGCCTCTAGTTTGAAATAACAACACGGGTGCTTGATAATATCATGCTAAGAGAAATAAGTCAGAAGGAAAAAGTCAAGAACCATATGACTTCACTCAAATGTGGGATATAATACTGAGAGCAACAAATGAACAAACAAAACAAACAAAACTCAAAGACATAGACAGCAGTATGGTGGTTACCAAAGGGAAAGGGGGGAATGAGGTGGTAATAAAAGGTTAAGGGTGGCTTGCCCAGCTGGCATAGCTCAGTGGTTGAGCATCGACATATGAACCAGGAGGTCACAGTTCGATTCCTGGTCAGGCACATGCCTGGGTTGCGGGCTCAATCCTCAGTGTGGGGTGTGCAGAAGGCAGCCAATCAATGATTCTCTCTCATCATTGATGTTTCTCTCTCCCTCTCCCTTCCTCTCTGAAATCAATAAAGACGTATTTTTTTAAAATGCAGTGGCTTTACACGGCAGTCACTTACTCTTGCTTATACGTCTGCTGGAGGCCAGCTGACCGAGGCTAAGCATGGGCCAGACCTGCTTCCTGTGTCTATCCTCCTCCTCCTTGGGCAGCAACATTTTCTTCTCAAGACAGTGGCAGAAGCACAAGAAGGCAACTGAAAACGCAAATGCCCCTTAAAGACTAAACTGGAACGGGTACCTTGTCACGCCGCCCACTTTCCATTGGCCACGGTAAGGCCCATGTTCAAACCCAACATCCATGCTTCTAGCAGGAAGAATTGCCAAGTCACGTGGCAAAGGGTGCGGCTACAAGGCTACAAAAATTGGAGCCCATAAGTCAACGTACCAAAACATCTAATAGGATTGTACTTCCATCTCACCACATCAGTTCTGTGTGGTTTCCCCCTAAGTATACCAGTAGCACTCTAAAAACATCTGTATTTCCTTCTTTGCCTGACTGAGCTGCATTCTTCTGGTGACAAACAAGCATATCTAATGACTTTTCCTCCTCAGATCCTGGCTTTCTCCAACAGAAACGTTAGGACTGTAGCTGTGTAGCCCTTCCCTTTGGCTATCCCATCCCACATCCCCATTCCCTACATAAATTCAAGTTTTCTTAAATCACCATCTGAGATGGCTACTTAGCCTACCTGAGCACACCATGCTAGCCTACCATGTTCACCTTTCAAGAAAGATGTCTGGGACTTGGGGTCACTCCAGTTTCTTAAATTTACCACTTGGGTGAATATAAAAGCCTGAGAAGCTCAAGGAGTACTCATGTGCCCACTCCAAATGAAAGAAGAGCCTTGAATTTTCTTGAGGAAAAGTCCCCTGATTACATATTTTTAATATGTTGCTGTGTCATTTTAAAGATGATGGTTTTGTTGAGTGTTTGACATATTTTTCCGGCGGCAAAATATATATTTCATTCCCTGTTCTCAAAGAGACTTCATATGGTCCGGGCCCTGTTTTCTTAACCACAGATCAGGTGCACAGCTGATAAGGAGAGAGACAGCGGGAAGGACTACTTAAAACTGGCAATTACTGCATCTGACATATTGCCTATTATTGAGTATTTGTATTCTTCATAATTCTCCTCACGGGGCATCACGTTTTTAATAAACCCAAGGACCTCTGACTGTCTTCCATAGGGAAAACTCTAGAGTCTTAGACAAGGATTTTATATGCAAAATGAGTTGTGAACTCATCATGCTGGTGTTTATCCCCCTAGGTCTGAATCAGTCCCTTCAGATTGGCACTAAATCTTCCTACCAGCCTATGGCAGTCTGCGTGATAATATTTTTCCTTATGAGGTTCCACTTCCACAAACATTGTATCACCTCTAAAGGAAACTTATGTGCCTCTTCCACAGGACTTGGGGCCAGAAACATCCAATGAAAAGATGTAAAAGGTTCTCAGCAATAAGCAGAGGTCAATGTCACTGTTTCTGGGTATCTAGAGCACAATCCAATCCTAAAAAATGTGGGGCCAGAAACATCCAATGAAAAGCTGAAAAGGTTCTCAGCAATAAGCAGAGGTCAATGTCACTATTTCTGGGTATCTAGAGCACAATCCAATCCTAAAAAATAGCATAAAACTCACTGTGCACTATGGCCAGTGTGGCTCAGTTGGTTGGAGTGATGTCCCATGCCCTGAAAGGTTGTGGGTTCATTTCCTGGTCAGGGCACATACCCGGGTGATGGGTTCAATCCCTGGATGGGGCGCATAGGAGAGGCAGCCAAGTGATGTTTCTTTCTCACATTCTCTCTCTCTCTCTCTCTCTCTGTCTCTCTCTCTTTCTCTCCTCTCTAGAATTAATGAACATATCCTCCAGTGAGGAATGAACAAAGAAAGGAAAAGAAAACCTCACTGTGTGTTAGGCCCTATGCTAAGTGCTCTGCATTCACCATCTTAGTGAGTCCTCACAACAGCCCCGTAAGGTAGGTGCCATTGCCTTCCAGGGTACCAATGAGAACACTGACCGGCCAAGGCCCTGAACATATTGGCAGAAGCTGGATTTGGACTCAGATGCATCTGGCCCCTCAGTTTATTTTAACTTTAAAAGGGCTCCTTTACCGTCCTCTTGAGGACAAGGAGGAGTTATAAATGAACTCCCAACCTCAGGCACATTACTGAAGTCTGCAGCTGCTACATATTGTATTGACTCAACAAGAGGAAATTCCTTAAGAATTGCCTTTGAATTCTGCAAGTCCATCAAAGCAAATCCTGAATTATTTCCTCACATTTCCGTATTTCTGCACAAGGGTGGTTCCAAGAGCCCCCTATTTCCTAAGCATAAATATTGAACCCAGGAACCAGATGCCTTCTCCCTGGGCATCTTCACATTGTCCTAATTTTTCTCCCCAAGATAGACAATTCACATAATCACTCTTCTTCTACACATTTTATTCACTGGCTGCCTTCATAGTAATGACATTTTCTTGCTTAAAAAGATGACTTGCATGCCAATATTCATAGCAGCATTCTTCATAATAGCAAAAACAAACAAAACATGGGAGCAACCCAAATGTCCATCAACGACAAATGGACAAATAAAATGTGGTCTACCGATATGATGGAACATGACTCAGCAGTAAAGAGGAATAAGACATTGGTTAATGCTGCGCCATGGATAAACCTCAAAAACATGATGCTGCATGTAAGAAGCCAGCGGGAAAAGAGCACCTGTTGTATGACTCCATTCCTGTGGAGCACTCCGAAAAAGCAAACCTGTGGAGACAGAAAGCAGATTGGTGACTGCCTGGGGCTGGTGATTGGAAAAGGGATTAAGAGGCAGCAGGGATCTCTCTGGGGTGATGAAAATGTTCTAAAACTGCATTATGATGATGGCTGCTCAACTCAGTAAATTTACTAAAATTTATTAAGTTGTACATTTAACAGTAGTGAATTTTACAGTATGTAAATTATATCTGTATAAAGCCATTTAAAGAAGCATCGATTCATGGATAACATTTTCGGTCACATGAAAAGCTGGTCAAATGTTTTGCACAGTAAGCCACGGAGAGATACATTTCTTCATCAGCAAAATGAATAGAAACTCTCGCCTTCAAGACAATCACCTGAATATCAAATGAGTTATAAAAATGAAGGTGGTGTTTTAAAACTGAAAAAAAAAATGGTTAATAGAAATGAAAGATGCCTTTGACTCAGGGGTAGACATTTTATTCTCTCCTCTAGGTGGTGCTAGAATCTAAAAATGAGAAGACTCCTGGTAAATGCATCAGCTTTGTAGCAAATTACCTTTTCCTATCAAGTTACATCCCTAAAGGGAGTTTTTAGTCTAATTGTCCTTGAGTACAGAGTCTTCTCCTGAATTAGTCTTAGGATAGCAGATATCCTAACCACCTCACTGCCGAACTTCTCACCACTCACAAATTGTCAATTTCACAATCACCGTGGTATGGTTGGATGGAACACCATTCATCTTCCATTTCTTTCCAGTAGTTTCCATGAAAATATACTCAGTGCTTTAGTATGTAATTGGAAATGAGGGGTCCATTAATCAAACCACTTGCAAAAGATCTCAAAAATAAACTCAAGGCTAGCAAAAAAATACCACATGTAGCTGCAGGCCCTCTGCCTGCTTCCACCATAGTTGATAGAAAAAACCATGGATGTGCTGTTACTATGCTGTGTCACTCTATATATTAGCAAGTTCATGCTTCCAAAACTGAAAGAAGAGCTTCTGTATCATGCTTATGTCTTCTATCTGAGCCAGTCTTTCTCTCTCTCTCTCTCTCTCTCTCTCTCCTCTCTCTCTCTCTCTCTCTCTCTCTCTCTCTCCACCCTGCCCCCCCCCATCTCTCTCCCTTCCTCCCTTCCTCCCTCCCTCCCTCAAAAAAGGAAGAAAAAAACAGATGGGTTTATAGATTACCTTTTTGCTCTTTATCTGATGGTTTCTAAGAGAAGTTGGTTCAAGTAGTAGAGCCAAGAGCCCAGACCCCAAGGCTCGTGAGCCCCACTGTGTGGCAAGGGCACACAGAGCCTTTATCTGAGCCCCCAAGCTCCCACAGGACCCACCGCTGTACTCAGTTCCAGTGGGCGGCAGGGCTGGTCCTCTAAGCAAGTATGAAAGCCGAAGCTGATGCCCCATGATGTCTTGCAAAAGGAAGAATACAGAAGCAACACAGAACAAGCACGCAGGAGTTGTGCAAACAGACAGCTCATTACCAAGAATTCCTCACCAGTGAAAATACCATCCCGCAGGGGAAGGATTTGAAAAAGAACTCTTGCCTCCTGGAGCCCTCTGTTCAGTGGAAACAAATGAGCTTTAACAATACAGTTCCATAAAAGCTTTAAAAAATGGTATTTAAGCAGCATGTAAATAACCTATGATAAATTAATGCAAAATCAATTCGGGCACACAATTTACATCTGCTGCGTTACCCAGAATGGCTCTCTTTTATAACTGGAACTCTATGAGCTTAATTCTGGGAAGACTGGAAGGAGTGTTGTGTTTTCTGGAATGTGGCTGTGCAGTCAGCCACCAGGAGGTTAAATCCGTAGTTCTTTACAGCCACCCAAAGCTGGTATCTTCAGAAAATGCACATTTCAAATGAATGCCCAACAAAATAAGTGTTCACGGGTCTAGGCCTTGAAGCCCAGCTCTCTCCCCAAACCTGTGGTCTTTCCACATCCAGCAGGCTTTGTCTTTCCTAAATAAAGTTTAGAGCAAACAATGAACTGCTTCTGCTATGAAGGTTGACAGTGAATGCCTGGAAGAGACACAGTCAAGTTCATGGCTGTGAGAGAGCTGGGAACTAGACTTCTCACTGAATCATTGCACTAACTCAAGGCCGGTTGTGGGCCTCTCAGTTTTCTCATCCTCCCCACCCCCCAGGTGGGTATAATGCTGATTTAGTTCATCAAAACCATCATGAATACACCCCTATGTTCATAGCAGCGCAATTTACAATAGCTAATATTTGGAAACAGCCTAAGTGCCCATCAGAAGATAAGTGGATAAAAAACTGTGGTATATCTACACAATGGAACACTACACAGCAATAAAAAAGAAAGAACTCTTACCATTTGCAACAGAGAATTATGCTAAGCAAAGTGTCAGAGAAACTTAAGTATCACATGATCTCACTTATATGTGGAATCTAATAAACCAAATAAACAAATGAACAAAAACAGACCCAGAGACATAGAAGCATGAACAAACTGTTGAACCTCATAAAAAGGCATAGAAGGGTGGATGAGAAAAGATCAACCAATGAACTTGTATGCATATATACATAACCTGTGGACACAGACAATGGGGTGGTGAGGGTTATGCATATATGCATACAAGTTCATTAGACACAGACAATGGGAGCGGGCTGGAAGAGGTTAATGGGGGAAAAAGGAGACCTATGTAATACTTTCAACAATAAAGATTTTTATAAAAAGAGAAAGCTGGGGGGAAAAAACACCACAAATCATTGTTAGTTAATTATGCACAAAGCACAGTTAAAGTTCCAAACCTTGAAATCCTATATAATAAAAGCCTAATATGCAAATCGACTGAACAGTGGAATGACCTGTGGAACGACTGGTCCCTATGATGTGCACTGACCACCAGGGGACAGATGCTCAATGCAGAAGCTGCCCCCAGCCCACAGGCCCTGACCTGTAGCAGAGGTGGGGGATGGAACTGGTGAGCAGGCAGCACCAGGCCAGCTAAGGTGGGTGCCAGCAGGGGGGCCCCCCTGATTGCCCCACCGGTTGCTCTGCAGAGTGGCCCTGATTGCCAGCCAGAACTAGAGACCCTACTGGTGCACGAATTTCGTGCACCAGGCCTCCAGTTAATTATAACAAAAGATGCTGAGAAGGAACTTCGGAGGAGTGAGAGGGGGAAAGGGTGATTGCAGGAAGTTGCTAGAGTTTCAAGGGGAGGGAGTTTGAAGGAAGAGGAAGTTGATAAGAGTGCCAAATGCCACAGAGAAGACGAGTAAGGTAAGGACTGCTTGCCCACCAGGCCTGGCCTTTAGGAGGGCAATGTTGGCCCTGGGGAGCCTTTCGTAGAGGAGGAGAGGAAGCCTGGATGAGTGGGTAAAAACGAACAAACAAGAAGTGTCAACTCTGGTGCCTTCCCTGGAGAAGGGAAAGGAAAGGAGAGGGGGGTCGCCTGGTGGAGGTGTTTAATAGGCAAGGTTTTTCATATTGCAAAGACTTTCTTACGACATCGCATGCCTCTATCCAGTGCTGAAATCACACACGAGGAATTCTCATCTTGCCTGAGACGCCATCCTTCTTTAAATGGCTCGTGGTAGGATTTCAGTAAATATTTGTGGGAAGAGGCAAGGCTGCTCTCAGAACTGCCTCAATGCAGCTTGCCTGAAAGCAGAAATCTTTTTTAATCAGATTGAAATATTTCACTCCTTTGTCTTTTAAGGTTTTGAATTTTTTAGTTGGGTGACCTCAGACAAGTCCGGTCTCTGGACCTCATTTCCTCATATCAAAATATAAAAGTGCATGGCTCTTGTATAAAGTGCTTGGCTCAGACTAAGCAGGTTATTTCATTTATTACTATTATTATCTTTATTATAACTATTTGTCATCCTGGGAGCAAGGGGAGGCATGTGACATCTGGGCTACACATCCAAATAACTCAGGATATTTCACACAAGGGAAAAGGTTTGAAAAACAGCTCTTGTCTCCTGCAGCCCTCCCTTCAGTGGAGACAAAATGGCTTTTAAATTGAAATCTCATAGAAGCTCATTTTAAAAACACCAAATATAATTCCAAAAAAAAGTTCTTAAAAATTTAGAAAGTCAACAGTGAGAGTCAATGCTGGAGACCAATCCCAGCATGATAGCAGGGCTGCATCTGGGAATGGCTGAAGGCATTTCCCCAAACCTGAATAGGATACATTAAATTGATTTCTTGGCTGCCAGACAGCTAAAGGGCATCTTAATCTACATGTTATTGCCTCCTACTGGCCAAACACCTGAACAGCCATAGGCTAATTCCCCCATTCTGACAATGGACTCTGTACTAAACCCTGACCCTTTGAAGTGTATATCTCTGCCTCACCTCAGGACAAATTGTGTTAATAAAAAGCATGGGGTCCTGGGGACAGGAGAACCTAAGGCCTTAGACCAGTGGTTCTCAACCTTCCTAATGCCGCGACCCTTTAATGCAGTTCCTCATGTTGTGGTGACCCCCAATTTCATTGTTACAAATTGAACATAATTAAAGCATAGTGATTAATCACAAAAACAATATGTAATTGTATATGTGTTTTCCGATGGTCTTAGGCGACCCCTGTAAAAGGGTCGTTCGACCCTCAAAAGGGTCTCGACCCACACAGGTTGAGAATCGCTGCCTTAGACTTATGATCTTAGAATTTAGCTCCTTTAGCTAAGCTCCTCTGACCCCCAATGCCTTCAAAATTATATTTCATCTCCAGACTCTTTATTAGTCTCTGGATTTTTATGTCATCTACGCACAGCCTTCTCCAGATTCCTGAACCCTTATGTCATCTACGAATAGCCTTCTCCAGATTCCTGAACTCTTCTTGATGCTGGGACAAGAACCCCGGCAAGTCAACCCTAATGGAAACCTATGGAATCTGTGTAACTATAATGTGTCGTCAAGTGGAACAAATGTACCCCTCCTTTGGGAGATTTGGTAACGGGGGAGCTTATACATGTGTGGGACAGGGCGTCTATGGGAAATCTCTGTAGCTTCCACTCACTTTTGCTCTAAACCAGCGGTTCACAACCTGTGGGTCGCGACCCCTTTGGGGATCAAACAACCCTTTCACAGGGGTCGCCTAAGACCATCAGAAAACACATATATAATTACATATTGTTTTTGTGATTAATCACCATGCTTTAATTATGTTCAATTTGTAACAATGAAATTGGGGGTCACCACAACATGAGGAACTGTATTAAAAGGTTGCGGCATTAGGAAGGTTGAGAACCACTGCGTCTAAACAGAAGTCTTCCAAACAAGTCTGATTGAGTTTGTGAGAGAAAGAAACCAAAGCATCATGCCAGGAGCAGGAAAGTCTGGCTGTGTCATGGCAGCCGTGCTCTGGGAGCTGGGGCAGGGCGGGCAGCTCCTGATTTGTGACAAGCAGCCAGAGGAAGGACTGAGATGGGTGCGAGCCCAGGGCCTGGACGTTGACAACACCTTGTAAGATATATTCTGAGGATTTTCCTGCACAGCTGGGATGAAGGTGAAGCTCAGGGGTTCTCCCAGGACCTCGCCTCTGTCACAGGCAGTGCCCAGTACTCCTGCACGTGTCCATGATGAGGCAAACTGTGGGGGTTCTTAGCAAACACCCTGAAATGAAACAGCAGCAGTCTTAAAGAAGCAAGTTGTCCATGGCCTTGAGGCAGGGATGCCAAGAGATAAATGGCCTTGAGAATCAGTCAGGCCTGCTTTGCAATCTTGGCCTCCTCACTTAGCTGTATGGCCTTGGACACGCTACTTAATTTCTGACCCTCAGCTCCCCATCTATCCAATGGGCATAATAATAGGGCTTGGGGTGATAATGTGCATGAAAAACTTTAGTGTTTGGTGCACAATGTCTATTTAAAAAAAAAATCAGTACCACCCTCTGCTTTTGTCCTTCAAAAAAAAAAAAATTTCTAAATGTCTCTTCCAAATCCTGATGTTTCATCAGCTTCTAGGAAGAGCAGAGATTTCCTTCCTGTTCTCACAAAGATTACAGGGGGAGGGGCTAGTGATAAATTTGTTTTTCTTCTTTCTAAAGGTCAGAGCCTAAACTCATGTTTCTCTCTGACTCATCCTAGTGCCTAAAGCAAATTCTGTGTTTCCGGTCTCATTTTCTGTATCTGACAAATGGGCTTTATTTAATCATTTCCCTCCCTGTCTTTCAGCACAGACTTACTGTTTTGGGACACTCTATAAATTGTGTTCGAACATTTTGCTTCCAATTTCCTCTTTCAGGCGATGTTTTAGATGTCTTTCCAGCAGTAAGGAATTGGGGGAGGGGAGGTGGGGAGATTATTTCTCCAGGGGAATCATTGGAGAACAATACCACAAAACAGTGGCTCTCAATTGGAGGTGATTTTGCCTCCCAGGGGACATTTGGCAATTGGAATTGTTTTTGGTTGTCACAACTGGGGGGGAGTGGGTGCTACTGGCCTCTAGCGGGTAGAGGCCAAGGATGGTCATACACATCCTACAGTGCACAAGACAGCCACCCACAGCAAAGAATTAACGGCCCCAAATGCCAACTGTGTCAAGATTGAGACTCCCTGCCATAAAGGGTCTCATTGTTACCGGAAAGGGGACCTGACTCTGAGCAGGTCTGCCCAGGGCCAGCTGGTAGTGTGTGGGTTCTTGACTCTGTGTAGGAAAAATGTCACAACAGGAGTCCAGGTGAATTTTAGAGGAAAGGCTGGGGAACTGAACCTAGGCTGGTCCACTTTGGCTCACTAAGAAGTCAGAGAAAAGGGGGCCTTGGGGACAGATTCAGGGGGGTTTGTCTGGGACAAACTGCTACGACCCATTGCTGCCTGGTTGCAGCCTCCTGTGATCCCTTAGAGCAGTGGTCGGCAAACTTCGGCTCTGTAAACCGTGGCTAGCGAGCCACATGCGGCTCTTTGGCCCCTTGAGTGTGGCTCTTCCACAAAATACCGACTTCTGCACATGGGCCACGAAGTTTCAATCGCACTGTACGTGCGCGCCCGCACATGGTATTTTTGGCTCAGTGGAAAGAGCATTGGCCTGCGGACTGAAGGGTCCCAAGTTCAATGCAGGTCAAAGGCATGTACCTCAGTTGCAGGCTCAAACCCCAGCCCCGGTCAGGGCACATGTGGGAGGCAACCAATAGGGTGTCTCTCTCACATTGATGTTTCTCTCTGTCTCTCCCCCTCCTTCCACTCTCTTTAAAAATCAATGGAAAAATATCCTCAGGTGAGGATTT
>NW_005355087.1:1341702-1344694 GCF_000412655.1 Myotis brandtii
TTTAAAAAGATTCCCAGGTGATTCTAATGTGCAGCCAAGGTTAAGAACCACTGATTTAGATAGTCTGTTTCTTTGTTACTAATGTTGTGGCCTCACAACATTAGGAGATACATGCCTATGAGGGAGGAGGAGGGTGGGACAGACATGGGTGTGCTCCCCGGGAGAAGATCGAGACCTTTGTTTTGAGGGGTTTTAAAGGCTGGGGGTTTAGGGAAGGATTTAAGGGGAGGATCAATAGCATATTCATCAGCTTTCTAGGTGTGCTCCTTCAGGGTCATGGTCTTCACTGATTGGACAGTATGGGGCCAGTGTTCATTAGTCATTGCAGCTGGTCGTGGTGTTACCCACCTGGTTTTGCTACTTTTCTGGGTCTGGAGCTAAAATGCAACTGAGGCTTAGTGTTATCTCTAGGAAGGGGACCTGTTGTATCTGGTGCAAATTGCTGTCAGTTTGTTCAGCTGTCTGTCTCCGTTTCCCTGTTCCACTTGTCCTGGCTATTGGGCTGTCTCGTCAATATTGTAACTTTCCTCATTTTCTTTTTCCTTTTTTTTGTTTGCTTTACATTCTTGTCCTTGGTCTCAATTCTCTCCTTCTCTCCCCCAATCAAACCTCCCTCCCCTCTCCTATCTGTCTATCTGCTCCTTCCCCCTCTTACCACTAAGTCTGTTTTCATTCTCTCTATCTTCTGTGCTATCATTGTTTACTGTTTATGATCCTCCGAAGTTCCAAGTCCTTGGCAAATACAAATGAAGTTGCTATTCCAGGTCCGTCACTGATTAACCCTGTGTTCTTCTGTCAGTAAATTCATCTCTCTGGGCCTCAGCTTCCTTCCTGTAAATGGACACAGGACTAAGTGATCTCTAAGGCTTGAATCTATGATTGACAATTGTCTTGGCAATTCAAATGCCTAACAAGCTTATAAGAAAATCTCAGTGTGAGAGAGGGACCCTATTTAAAAAACAGTATATAGTCAGAAAGAAAAAGATGTTTGTGCCATTGTGTAAATACTAAAATTCAATCCCACCAAGGCAATCAGGGGTAAGATAAAATCTGTAGGGGGCTAATTTTCAAAGAAAGCTATCAGAAAATTAATGAGCTAAAAAGATATTAATTGTAGCATCATTTTTAATAATAAAAAAAGTTGGAAACAATATAAATAGCCAACAGTTGGGAAATGAGACAAGAATTATGATATATTTATATAATGAAATACCATGTAGCTGTTAAAAATATAATTATGATATTTTTAACAACATGGAAAATATTTAAATGCAGGAGACAGAATTGTATATAGTTTATACTCATATTTAGTAAAATACTGCCATTTTCTATGTGGACATTTTTAAAAATTATTAAATCATTCTTAAAATTAAATAGTATTTTAAATTAAATAATTTTTCCTTTTCTTAATTTCAAGATAATGCATGCTTATTTGTAAATAATTTCAAAAACTGAGATAAAAAAAAAGATTTCCATAATTGAGCACCAGAGTTAATGCCTGAGATATCTTTCCAGTCTTTTCTATTTTTTAAATAACAATGGGGTCATACTCTTTTTGTGGCCTGCGTTTTCTTTCTTTGCCATTAAATAGCTTTCTGCAAGGGCATTTATTTTAGTTGCATAATGTTCCTTTGTATCTGTACGAAACCTAATGGGGGAGGGGAGGGAGAGGGAGTAAATAAACTTGTAAAAAATGAAGAGTACCCGTTCACAGCCAGGGACCTGGTAGACCTGAATTATTGATGCTTCCTTGGGCAATGTAGGGCCTGTTAGGTCTCATCATGGAATCATAACAGGGCAAGTGGGGTGGGGACCATGGAAGTCATTCAATGCAACCCCTTCTCCTCCCTCGCCCCTCCTCCCCACTCAATGCAACCCCTTCCTACTACCCTGAGCTGGTGCATTTGGTTTCATCAGCCTAGAGCAGGAGGACCACTTGTGTGAGGCCCATCTCCTCCAGCCTCCCTCCCCCACCCACTTCATCTAGTTGAAATGATGGAGCTGTCTGTTCCCCAGCCTTATCTCCCAACGTGGGGGTGGGGTGGGGGGACTTGGGGCTTTGTTTATCATCAAGTTCTCATGACACAGGCTCTGTCTGAGACGCTCTTCCTTCTGTGATTCGCTGCCAAGTCTGCATTCTGCTTTCCTGTCTGGGGATGTTATGACATTAGATTTTTCTGGTAAAAGAAAAAAATGCATACCCGCTCATTTCTTTACCCAAGCACTCTGAGAATCCCCTAAGGTTCACATGGACCTCACTGCCACCATCAACCCTCAGAAGGCCCAAAATGGCACGGCTCTGGCCAAGGCCCTCCTGCCAGAACCAATTTGCAAAGGACAGTACACTTTCCTTTGTTCCCGTGACTCCTCTCTCTGGGCCCATGTCCCATTTCAGATCCCCCATCCCAGTCCTTTCCCAGCAGGCAAAAAATACCTGCCAAACGAAGTTTCCCATATTCTCTAGGGATTCAACATGCTGGCATTTGCAAGGAGAGTGAGGTGATGCTTAATCCATAGACATGACTCATTAACTATGGGGCCTCAGGTATCTCTGAGAGGCTGCCTGACCCAGAGGCGTTTGGAAGGCTTTCACCACAGGCTGCATCCACTTCGCTCACAACTGAAAGGCTGGAGTGGGGAGCAAACCAAAACCTGTGGAGCCCCACAGTGTGCCAGGCATGGTGCCAAGAGCTCTCTAGGAGGTTCCACATTTATTCCTTACAACACCAAACACTGGGCATCCTTATCCCAATTTTAATATAGAATAACGGAGATTTCAAGAAATTAAGTCATTGGCAGAAGTTGGTAGTCAGGGTTTGAACTCAGGGCTATTGATTCTAACATTACAAAGATTATAATAGCACTGCCTCCCCATAATAGTAGAACCTATATATTTTCAAAGAAAAACTAAATGCCTGAGCCCTAAATTAGTGTCTTCCTGTGCTCCTGCTTATCCTATCTAATAAAAGAGAAACATGGTAATTAGCCGTAC
>NW_005355087.1:1344832-1349929 GCF_000412655.1 Myotis brandtii
ATGCCTCGGCCAGAGGCATTAGGCCCGGGCAGGGGCGGAGCCCACGATGGGGGGGTGGCTGCAGCTGGGAGTCCCCGCTGCCCGAGCTTAACACCTGGGCCAGAGGCATAAGGCCTGGGCAGGGGCGGAGCCCATGATCAGGGGGGCGGCTGCAGCTGCGGGGGTCCCCTGCCCGGGCCTAACGCCTCAGCCAGAGGTGTAAGTCCCGGGCAGGGGCGGAGCCCACAATCGGGGGCGTTATCCCCCAGGGATCCCAGACTGCAAGAGGGCACAGGCTGGGCTGAGGGACCCCCGAGTGCACAAATTTTTGTGCACCGGGCCTCTAGTTTGTAAATAATTTCAAAAACTGAGATTAAAAAAAAAAAAGATTTCCATAATGGTGCACCAGATTTAATGCCTGAGATATCTTTCCAGTCTTTTCTATTTTTTAAATAACAATGGGGTTGTACTCTTTTTGTGACCTGCATTTTCTTTCTTTGCCATTAAATAGCTTTCTGCAAGGGCATTTATTTTAGTTGCATAATGTTCCTTTGTATCTGTACGAAACCTAATGGGGGAGGGGAGGGAGAGGGAGTAAATAAACTTGTAAAAAATGAAGAGTACCCGTTCACAGCCAGGGACCTGGTAGACCTGAATTATTGATGCTTCCTTGGGCAATGTAGGGCCTGTTAGGTCTCATCATGGAATCATAACAGGGCAAGTGGGGTGGGGACCATGGAAGTCATTCAATGCAACCCCTTCTCCTCCCTCGCCCCTCCTCCCCACTCAATGCAACCCCTTCCTACTACCCTGAGCTGGTGCATTTGGTTTCATCAGCTTAGAGCAGGAGGACCACTTGTGTGAGGCCCATCTCCTCCAGCCTCCCTCCCCCACCCACTTAATCTAGTTGAAATGAGCTGTCTGTTCCCCAGCCTTATCTCCCAACGTGGGGGTGGGGTGGGGAGACTTGGGGCTTTGTTTGTCATCAAGTTCTCATGACACAGGCTCTGTCTGAGACACTCTTCCTTCTGTGATTCACTGCCAAGTCTGCATTCTGCTTTCCTGTCTGGGGATGTTATGACATTAGATTTTTCTGGTAAAAGAAAAAAATGCATACCCGCTCATTTCTTTACCCAAGCACTCTGAGAATCCCCTAAGGTTCACATGGACCTCACTGCCACCATCAACCCTCAGAAGGCCCAAAATGGCACGGCTCTGGCCAAGGCCCTCCTGCCAGAACCAATTTGCAAAGGACAGTACACTTTCCTTTGTTCCCGTGACTCCTCTCTCTGGGCCCATGTCCCATTTCAGATCCCCCATCCCAGTCCTTTCCCAGCAGGCAAAAAATACCTGCCAAACGAAGTTTCCCATATTCTCTAGGGATTCAACATGCTGGCATTTGCAAGGAGAGTGAGGTGATGCTTAATCCATAGACATGACTCATTAATTACGGGGCCTCAGGTATCGCTGAGAGGCTGCCTGACCCAGAGGCGTTTGGAAGGCTTTCACCACAGGCTGCATCCACTTCGCTCACAACTGAAAGGCTGGAGTGGGGAGCAAACCAAAACCTGTGGAGCCCCACAGTGTGCCAGGCATGGTGCCAAGAGCTCTCTAGGAGGTTCCACATTTATTCCTTACAACACCAAACACTGGGCATCCTTATCCCAATTTTAATATAGAATAACGGAGATTTCAAGAAATTAAGTCATTGGCAGAAGTTGGTAGTCAGGGTTTGAACTCAGGGCTATTGATTCTAACATTACAAAGATTATAATAGCACTGCCTCCCCATAATAGTAGAACCTATATATTTTCAAAGAAAAACTAAATGCCTGAGCCCTAAATTAGTGTCTTCCTGTGCTCCTGCTTATCCTATCTAATAAAAGAGAAACATGGTAATTAGCCGTACAGGACAGATACCCACCACTGTGTTGCAATGCTGTTGCTGGCTCAGTGTTGTCCAGACCTGATCATGGTGATCCTGGCTGTAGCTGAAGCTCCCAGGGTTGTGCCAGCAGCCCAGTGGGTGAAACCTTCACCCAACCCTACTGTGGGCTGAAAAGTGTCTCCCAAAAAATATGTCCACATCCTAACCATTGATGCCTGTGAATGTGACCGACTGTAGTTACAGGGTCTCTGTAGATATAAGGATCTTGAAATAATATCATCCTGGACTGGAGTGGGCCCTAATTCCAATGACTTGTGTCTTTGTAAGAAAGAGGAAGATTTGAGACATAGACTCATATTCATACATTGGAACATGGTACTGGTCTCTGTTTGGGAAACTGATGTGAGGAGACCTGTGTTGACAAGAAAGGTCCAGAGTCTGAAGGCATTTGGCAGTTGGGGCCAAGGGGCTCCTCCCTTTGGATTTCTGAGTGATGTAGACTCTGTCCAAAGCCTGCATCCTGTCATCACAAACACAAGGTCCCAATGATGTCACATGGGTCTTTTTCCCAGCCCCTGCACATGTCTGGGAGAGGAGCTGGGGTGGATATCCACCCTCAAGCCTGTCTCCTCTCTCCACTTGTAAACATACTTTAGGCACCTCAGGCCGACCAAAATGTTCACACTGTTGGCCACCTCTTGAATGGATTTCACAGGGCCCCTCTCCCCGACCTGGATCACTTGGTATCTAGGACCTCCTCTGCTGCAGCAGAGGGCAAACATTTTCCAATGTTTTCTTTTTTAGTGCAGAATACCTTTTATCACCTCTCCAAGAAAGCAAGTCTTCATCCTTTGAAGGCACACTGGAGTTTCTGCCTCGGCTGAGTGATCCTGCATCAAGAATGGGTTGCACTTCTCCCAGTAGCCATGGTTAACAAGCACGGGAGGACAAAGAGCTTAGGCTGTCAACAGTGCCAGGGTCTGAGAGGGTGAAGAGGCAGCAAGTCGACAGGGGTCCCTGCAGAGGGCAGTCCAGGCCCTGTCTGCCCACAGGGCTCTTCCCAGACAGGCCACCCCCAGAGTTGAGAAGGGCTGTTCGGGGGAGGGTTCCTCCACCTCCACACTGATGTGTAAGTGTAGAATGTTCTGCAGCACTGGCTTCTAACCACTATGCAACAATGTCTCCCAAGCACTACAAAACTGCCTGTGATTGAGAAGTGCTCCAGAGAAACCCACTGCAAAGAAGCCCACCTGTGCGCGCTGTGAAATTCTCGGTAGGGGTGCCACAGAGCGCCACCCCAACATAGATGGTTCCATCTGGGGGTGCCTCAGTCAAATTTCAACCAGGCTTTTTCAAATTAGGTTCTATGTACCAAACTTAATCCATGGTGACTTCAAATTGCACTTACACTAAATCCAGAATTCATGGAGCATAAAACAAAGCATGCTTAGTTGTGGGAGCATGGGCCACTAGGCTGCTATGCAGACACACGGGGCTGTGGAGTTCACTGGGACATAGAGGCTACAAGATTCCAGCTAACGGGTTGCTGGCCCTGACCAACTCAGTCAAGATGTCATAAGCCTGGAGGTAGCCACTATACCCTCTTTGGTGAACAGGGACCATCCTGCCACATGTGCTCCATTTTCCAGTGCTGGAAACAGTGGAGGAACCTAAACCTGTCCATTGCACTCCTGGAGGGTCAGACACCCAGGCCTACGACGGCGCAGTTTTTTTTTTTTCTTTTTTTATTTGTCTACATTCAGTTGAATTCAAATGTACTGCCTGAATGATCCAGACATACAAAAACCCCACTCTTTCCCACTGTTTTTTATTTTTTTTAATTTATATTTTTTTTTAATATGTTTTATTGATTTTTTACAGAGAGGAAGGGTGAGAGATAGAGAGTTAGAAACATCGATGAGAGAGAAACACCGATCAACTGCCTCCTGCACACCCCCTACTGAAGATGTGCCCGCAACCAAGGTACATGCCCTTGTCAGGAATCGAACCTGGGACCTTTCAGTCCACAGGCCAATGCTCTATCCACTGAGCCAAACCGGTTATGGCTGTTTTTTAAATAAAATCTTCACTTATAGAACTGAAACACTAAAGCATTAAAATACGGAAAGCTCTCTTAACTCACTTCACAAAAGCATTAACAGATGAGGTATCCCTTCTGTAACTATTTCAAGACAAACTGAATTAACACTAACACCAATTGTAAATAGACAGAGGGATACTGAACTGTAAGAACTCAGTAAACTCGACTCGGACAAAGTTGTAATGGCAACTAACAAACCACTGAAGACGTGGAGTCCCAAACACAGCTAAATATGGGTCACAGAACGGGTCACAGGACAGGGTAGGACCCAAAGGGGCCACAGACATGTTAACTGCGATGCATAAAACTGAATCTTACAACGAGGAGGGGTAAGTGCAGAAGGTACAAACCTTCACCCTCAGGGCTTTATCTGTACTGGTAGTTCATGCTGTGGTCTGCATTCCTGCCATAGCCTCCCTGTGATGACTGGTAAGAGCTGGGAGGGCCGCTGTAATTCTGGCTGGACCCCGGGGAGTTGTAGTTCGATTGTGATGAGTAGCCTCCTGAGGGAAAGAGGGGGTGGGGATCAGCCCAGTCACAAAGGTGTCAGCAGTGGAAGCTCTAAGTGGGGCTAAGCACCAGGCTCTTGTGTGGCTCTCCGTATTGCCAGCATTTCTTCATGGAGGTGGCAAAATTTAGGGTACGATAATTCCTGGACCTCTGGTTCTAAAAGCCAAGAAACTAAAGGCACGCCTACGTTGGTGCTTGCATAGGGCCCATAGGCCCCGTCTCCTGCTTTCTGTTCCTGCCCCACACAGAAGCCAAAAGGCAGCTGTCACTGTGGCCCTGCCCAGGCTATCTGCCCAAGCCAGGCCACACCCATCCTCACAGCCTGTGCCCCTGTGAGGACCCCCCTCCCCATGCTATGCCACCTGCTGCTCCAGGCCCACCTTGTTTGCCTTGGTACGAGGAGCCGCCCCCAGAACCTCCTCCGTAGCCCCCATGTGACCCTGGGTTGTACGACGACCCGCAGCCTGAACCGTAGCTGTTCCCGCCAATTCGGCCTCCGCTACCCCTGTAGTTGAATTTGCTCTCGTAGCTGTAGTCGGAGCCGCCCCCGCCCCCGGGAGAGCTGTAGGAGTTGGAGTAGTTGCCTTGGCCGTGACTATAGCCTCTCTGCTTGCCCTGCG
>NW_005355088.1:0-1262 GCF_000412655.1 Myotis brandtii
TAAAAAATCAATAAAATATATTTTAAAAAAAGAGATGCAATTGGTTAAGGACACCAAGTGGCTTTAGAAAGCAACTTTTTTTTAAAACATATTTTATTGATTTTTTACAGAGAGGAAGGGAGAGGGACAGAGAGTCAGGAACATCGATGAGAGAGAAACATCGATCAGCTGCCTCTTGCACACTCCCTACTGGGGATGTGCTGGCAACCAAGGTACATGCCCTTGACCGGAATCGAACCTGGGACCCTTCAGCCCGCAGGCCGATGCTCTATCCACTGAGCCAAACGAGCAACTTTTTAAATTTTCCTTCTGGGCCAAGGTTAGGCCTATGAAGATTCAAGCAGCCCTGCAAGGCCTGTGAACAGCAAGTTCTAAAAGTTCCAAGGTCTGGCCCTTCCTTCCCAGACACAAGGCAACACAAACTCTCCTGACAAGTTACATTTTATATTTTGAAATATGCAAATGTAATTTAAATACTCTTAAGGCATTCATTTATTAAAACGCTCTCTGCCAAGATTTCACATTAGCTTAAAATTAAAATCAGTCTTTACATTTCACTACTGAGGTATCCACCTCAGCGTAGCACATAAAAACACCTCCAGCGATCAGTGTTACCAGCATCCATATGGTCAGCCCCTTTGTTCCCTAAGTGAGCCAACTAGATGTTAATACTGCTCTGCTACAAGGTAAAAGCTCCTAACTCAAACTTGTTGAAAAAAGAGTGAAACTTCTGCAAAGTGCACTTTAAGAAGAGGTACTTTTTGCTTATGAAAAGAAACCGGTGAGTCCTCTAAAAATAATAAAAGGGAGTATTTTACAGTCAAGCACATGATTTGGAGTGAAGAATTTGGATGTTGCTCTGCTGGTCCAAGCTGTTAATACTCTTCTTGTTCCTCCTGTGGGCCCCCTTCATCAGGTATCACAAAGCCTTCCTAAAATAGGAAAATGAGAGGGAAAGCTATTACTCAACAGTGAATGATCAGCTTCTAATGTGGGTTCACTTTCCTCAAATTTAGAGTCCTAAGTAGAAATCTCTTTCTTTCTCCAAGACTTCGAGGGTAAGTTTCAATACGCTGACCTGCTGCATCAGTTCAGCTGCTTCGTGGTCCCCATTGCCCACACCAGGATTCTTTCGAAGCACACCTGAGCCAGACTTAGGGTTGCAGTAGCTCTGTGTGTCACAATGAGCCTCTGGGGAGCTGCACTGCTAGAGCTGAGAGGTTTCTTTGGTTTGTTCATAGCTGGAGCAACAAGGGAGGGAG
>NW_005355089.1:0-771 GCF_000412655.1 Myotis brandtii
GTAATACTCTTTGTAATACTTTAAGCAATAAAAAAGAGTCAATTGTATATTAAAAAAATAAATAAAAACAGGCAAAGATATTACAAGAAAACTATAGATCAACTATCCCTCATAAACATAGATATACTAGTGACCTGGTGCACGGATTCATGCACATTGAAAGGAAATTAATTAAAAGGTGGCTGGCAGGGCGGGACTGGGCGAGATAGGCCTGACACGCCCTGGAGCCAACCTCCCACGGTCCCTCCCTAGTGTCTGCAGAGTGAGGGAGGGGGGTGTCTCTCCAGCAGGTGGGATCACTTGGCCTGGCCTGTGGGGATGGGGCTGAAACCAGCTCTCTGACATCCCCTGAGGGGTCCCGAAGTGCGAGAGGGCACTCTGCAAAGTTGCTGTCATACAGGGTGTGGAATGCAAAGGCAAGTGTGCAGTAAACCAAATTCGGGGCCGACAGTGCCCCAGCAACAACATAACCCATGGCTGAAGGTGGAATCACATGGCCCCGCAAGGAATCAGCTCCCTCCTCTCTGATTTTAGGGTGCATCACCAGAGAACCAGAGAACCACTGCTGCCAAATCACGGCAGCTCGGCAGCTCCTGCGTTGTTTGCCCCCTGGTGGTCAGTGTGTGTCATAGTGATCAGTCAGGCAGTGGGACACTTCGCATATTAGCCTTTTATATATATAGACTAGAGGCCCGGTGCACAAAAATTTGTGCACTCGGGGTAGGGGGTCCCTTAGCCCGGCCTGTGCCCTCTCGCAGTCTGGGACCCCTC
>NW_005355089.1:9591-10825 GCF_000412655.1 Myotis brandtii
GGTAAGAGATCAACCAAAGGACTTGTATGCATGCATATAAGCATAACCAATGGACACAAGACACTGGAGGGTAGGGGAGGCCGGGGGAATGTCAAGGGGGGGACAAGGAAACATATGTAATACTCTTTGTAATACTTTAAGCAATAAAAAAGAGTCAATTGTATATTAAAAAAATAAATAAAAACAGGCAAAGATATTACAAGAAAACTATAGATCAACTATCCCTCATAAACATAGATATACTAGTGACCTGGTGCACGGATTCATGCACATTGAAAGGAAATTAATTAAAAGGTGGCTGGCAGGGCGGGACTGGGCGAGATAGGCCTGACACGCCCTGGAGCCAACCTCCCACGGTCCCTCCCTGGTGTCTGCAGAGTGAGGGAGGGGGGTGTCTCTCCAGCAGGTGGGATCACTTGGCCTGGCCTGTGGGGATGGGGCTGAAACCAGCTCTCTGACATCCCCTGAGGGGTCCCGAAGTGCGAGAGGGCACTCTGCAAAGTTGCTGTCATACAGGGTGTGGAATGCAAAGGCAAGTGTGCAGTAAACCAAATTCGGGGCCGACAGTGCCCCAGCAACAACATAACCCATGGCTGAAGGTGGAATCACATGGCCCCGCAAGGAATCAGCTCCCTCCTCTCTGATTTTAGGGTGCATCACCAGAGAACCAGAGAACCACTGCTGCCAAATCACGGCAGCTCGGCAGCTCCTGCGTTGTTTGCCCCCTGGTGGTCAGTGTGTGTCATAGTGATCAGTCAGGCAGTGGGACACTTCGCATATTAGCCTTTTATATATATAGACTAGAGGCCCGGTGCACCAAAATTTGTGCACTCGGGGGAGGGGGGTGCTGTCTGTCAGCCCAGCCTGAGCCCTCTCGCAGTCCAGGATCCCCTGGGGGATTTCCGGCTGACGACTTAGGCCCGCTCCCCCTAAGCCGGCAGTCGGACATCCTTAGTGCTGCTGCAGAGGCAGGAGAGGCTTCCCCCACTGCCGCTGGCTCACCAGCCATGAGCCCAGCTACTAGCTGAGCGGCGCTCCCCCTGTGGGATCACACTGACCACCAGGGGGCATCTCCTGCGTTGCACGTCTGCCCCCTGGTGGTCAGTGCACAACATAGCAACCAGTCATTCTGCTGTTCGGTTGATTTGCATATTAGCCTTTTATTATATAGGATGAGGACATGTTGGCCGGCGTGGCTCAGTGGTTGAGCATCGACCTATGAAGCAGGAGGTCA
>NW_005355089.1:11334-69669 GCF_000412655.1 Myotis brandtii
CCATCTTGCTTGGCAGTTAATTTGCATATCCTGCTGATTAGCCCATGGGAAGCGTAGCGGAGGTATGGTTAATTACCATGTTTGTCTATTATTAGATAGGATGAGTTTTTAACAAAATTTGAGCAAATCAAATACAATACAATATATAAAAAGGATAATACATTATGACCAAATGGGGTTTAGTCCCAGGAATACGTGGTTGGTTTAACATTTGAAAACCAATCATTGTAATTCACCATCTTATCAAACTAAGAAAGAAAAACCATATGATCATCTAAATTGATGCCAGTAAAGCATTTGAAAAAATCCAACATCCATTTCTGATTAAAGAGAAGGAAACAAAATATAATCTCTTAGAAAATTAAAAAATTGGGGGCTTCCTCAACCTGATAAAGGGAACCTACATAAAATTATAGTTTATTTCATTCTTAAAGGTAAAATCGTGTTTTTGCCCTAAGATCAGGAAAAAGTCAAGGATATTTACTCCCACCATTTCTGTTTAACATTTTACTGGAGGTTCAGCCAGGGCAATAGAGCAAGAAAAAGAAATAAAAGGCAGACCAACTGGAAAGGAAGAAGTAAAACTGTCTTTACTTGCACAAAATATGCTTGACTATGTAGAAAATCTTATGGAATCTATAAAAGTCTAAAATATCCTGAGGTTAGCTAGGTTGCAGGATTTATGTTTAATAAAAAAATCAATTGTATTTCTTTAAAAAAATTTTTTTTCAATTGCAGTTTACATTCAATATTATTCTGTATTAGTTTCAGATGCAAAGTGGTTAGACAATCATGTACTTTACAGAGTGGCATCCCTGATATTTCAATTACCCACCTAGCATCATACATAGTTATTACAATATTATTGACTATATACTAGGGGCCCAATGCATGAATTCGTGCACCTTGAAAGGAACTGTGGGCTGCAAGGCTGCGGTAGGCACAGGGGCAGGTCTCGGCCGATCCTCTGCGCTCCTGCCTGGCCCCTCCCACCATGGCCCCTGGTCCTCTGTCTGCTAGCAGCCCTGCTCCTGCTGCCGCTGCTCCCACACACTGACAGTGCCGGCCCCACTAACACCTGCTGACAGCACGGAGCGACTGGGGCCAGCGCCAGCAGTGGGTGTGAGTGGGGGCCAGCACCGTCAGTGGGTGTGAGTGGCAACTGCTGCCCCAATCACCCCTCAGAAGCAGGGGGAGGTGGAGAAGCCCTCAGGGGCAATCAGGGCTGGCAGCCACCGCTCGCACCCGCTGATGGCGCTGGGCACTGGCAGTGGGTGTGAGCAGCCACTCTGGCACCGGCTGCGGGTGTGAGCGAGGCCAGCCCTGGCAGTGGGTGCAAGTGGCGGCTTCAACACCAGCAGCAGGTGAGAGCGCAGGGCAGGACCATGGCACATAGGAGCAAAGAATTTTCAGTAACCACCAGAGGCTCGCCCTGATGACAGCGACCAGCGCCTGCCTTGGTCTGGTGCCCCCGCTCACCTGCTCCACCATCCCGATGTGGCAGATGCCCACCATGTTCTGCGCACGTCCCCTGGTAGCCAGCACATGTTATAGCGACTGGTTCTTTGGTTGTTCCGCCGTTTGGTCTATTTGCATATTAGCCTTTGATTTTATAGGATTATTGAGTATATTCCCTATGCTGTAATTTACATCTCTGTGACTATTCTGTAACTATCAATTTGTACTTCTTTTTAAAAAAATATTTTTTAAATATATTTTATTGATTTTTTACAGAGAGGAAGGGAGAAGGATAGAGAGTTTGAAACATCGATGAGAGAGAAACATCGATCAGCTGCCTCCTGCACACTTCCCACTGGGGATGTGCCCGCAACCAAGGTACATGCCCTTGACCGGAATCGAACCTGGGACCCTTGAGTCTGAAGGCTGAAGCTCTATCCACTGAGCCAAACCGGTCAGGGCTAAAAAAAATATTTTTATTGATTTCAGAGGAGAAGGGAGAAGGAGAGATAGAAACATCAATGATGAGAGAGAATCATTGATTGGCTGCCTCCTGCACGCCCCATACTGGGGATCGAGCCTGCAACCTGGGTATGTGCCCTTAGCCAGAATCAAACCTGGGACCCTTCAGTCCACAGGCCGATGCTCTATCCATTGAGGCAAACTGGCTAGGGCTCAATTTGTACTTCTTAATCCCTTCACCTTTTTCACCCAGCTACCTCTCCCCCTCCCTTCTGTTAACTGTCAGTCTGCTTTCTGCATCTATGAGTCTGTTTCTATTTTGTTCTTTATTTTTTATTTTTATATTTTTATTGATTTCAGAGAGGAAGGGAGAGGAAAAGAGAGATAGAAATATCAATGATGAGAATCATTGATCGGCTTCCTCCTGCACGCCCCCTGCTGGGGATCGAGCCTGCAACCCAGGCATGTGCCCTGGACCGGAATCGAACCTGGGACCCTTCAGTCTGCAGGCCGACGCTTTATCCATTGAGCCAAACTGGTGAGGGCTATTTTGTTCTTTAGATACCACATATAAGTGAAACACGGTATTTGTCTTCATCTGACTTATTTCACTGAACATAATACCCTGTAGGTCCATCCATGCTGTCTGTTGCAAAAGGTAATATTTCATTATTTTTTATGGTAGAGTAGTATTCCATTGTGTTCATGGACCACAGCTTTTCTATCCACTCATCTATTTTTTTTAAATATATTTTTATTGGTTTCAGAGAAGAAGGGAGAGAGAGAGCTAGAGAGAGAGAGAAACATCATTGATGAGAGAGAATCATTGATCGGCTGCCTCCTGCAGGCCCCACACTGTGGATCGAGCCCACAACCTGGGCATGTGCTCTGACCAGGAATCAAACCGTGTCCTCCTGGTTCATAGGTTGACACTCAACCACTGAGCCACGCTGGCTGGGCTATGTACTCATTTGCTGATGGGCACTTGGGTTGCTTCCATATCTTGGCTATTGTAAACAGCGCTGCAATGAACATGGGGGTGCATATATTCTCTTCAATTAGTATTTCAGGTTTCTTTGGATATATTTCCAGAAGTGAAATCGCTTGGTCATAAGGCAATTCCATTTTGAACTTTTTGAGGAACCTCACACTGCTTTTCACAGTGGCTGCACCAATCTACATTCCCACCAACGGTATATGAGGGTTCCCTTTTCTCCACATCCTTGTGAATATTTGCTGATTTATTAATGACAGCCATTCTGACTGATATGAGGTGATAGCTCATTGTGGTTATAACTAAAAATATTTTTATTGATTTCAGAGGGAAGGGAGAGGGAAAGAGGTACAGAAACATCAATGATGAGAGAGAATTATTGATCGGCTGCCTCCTGCATGCCCCCCACTGAGAATTGAGCCCCCAACCTGGGCATGTGCCCTTGATTGGAATTGAACCTGGAACCCTTCAGTCTGCAGGCCGATGCTCTATCCACTGAGGCAAACCAGCTAGGGAGCTCATTGTGGTTTTAATTTGCATTTCTCTGACGATTTCCTATGTCTATTGGTCATCTGTATGTCTTCTTTGGAGAAGTGTCTATTCAGGTCTTCTGCCCACTTTTTAATTGGGTTGTTTCCTTGTGTTGAGTTGTTTATGTTCTTCATAAATTTTGGATATTAACTCCATATCAGATGTCTTATTGGCGAATATTTTCTTCCATTCAGTAGGTTGTCTTTTAATTTTATCGATGGTTTTTCTTGCTGGGCAAAACTTTTTAGTTTTATATAGTCCCATTTGTTTATTTTTTTCTTTTGTTTCCCTTCCTGAGAAGATATGTCAGAAAAAAATATTGCTACAAGAACTTGCTGAGATTTTACTGCCTATGTTTTCTTGTTTATGATTTCAGGTCAGGTTTTACATTTAAGTTTTTAATCCATTGAGTTTATTCTTGTATATGGTATAAGAAGTTGGCCTAGTTTCATTTTTTGCATGTATCTGCCAATTTTCCCAACATAATTTATCAAATAGACTGTCTTTACCCCATTGTATGTGCTTGCTTCCTTTGTGAAATATTAATTGACCATACAAACATGGGTTTATTTCTGGGCCCTCTATTCTGTTCCATTGATCTATGTGTCTGTTTTATGCCAGTGCCATGCTGCTTTGATTACTATAGCCTTGTAGTAGAGTTTGTTATCAGGTAGTATGATACCTCCAGCTTTATTCTTCTTTTTCAAGAAAAAAAATATATATAGTCAATTCATAGTCAGAAGTTGAAACTAAAAACATACCATAAAAAGATGAACTACTTAGGGCAGTGGTTCTCAACCTTGGCTGCACATTAGAATCACCTGGGAATCTTTTTAAAATCCTGATTTCTGGGCCTCATCCTCCGGAAATTCTGTTTCTTTGTTACTAATGTTGTGGCCCCACCCCATAACAAAGAAACAGAATTTCCGGAGGATGAGGCCCAGAAATCAGGATTTTAAAAAGATTCCCAGGTGATTCTAATGTGCAGCCAAGGTTGAGAACCACTGACCTAGGGAAAATATTTAGCAAAAGACTTTGCTGTGTATACCCTGACAGTTTCCTTTTTTGTATTGCAAGCACCTGACTTAAGCTTTGATTGCTGAGGTATCCATTTCGAAGATGCATCCATTTGAAGGCAGCTGTCTCCAATAAACACAGTGCCAGCCTCCGGACTAAAGAGCCAGGTGCCTCATCATTTTAAGTTCCCACTCTTATGTTTTAAATTCACCAAATAAAGAGTGAGCCTGCAAAACCCTAGACCTCCACCTTCAACCCCATAAAAGTAAAACCCCAGAACTGTGCTCTCGCTCTTGCTCTCTCATCTCTGTGTGGCCCCAGATGTGCTATGTCATTTCCAGTTCTTGTAAGTAATAAACTTGTATCTTTTTAAAGTTTTCTCATGGTTATTGCTGAAGGGCATCTTGTAATCATAATAAGGACCATAAGGGCTGGTCCAGCCACATTGGTTATTGATAGGCTGAGACCAGAACACGAGAGACCTTTTTTATTGATTTTTTTAGGGAGAGGAAGGGTTGCTGGACACACCTGGCCTGGGCATCAGGTCGTGATCTGCCATTGGCTGAAGGCTGGGGAAGCCCCGCCCCCTACTCTCCCAGCCCAAGGAGCAATTTGGCTCACAGAGGGGGATGGATCTCCTGGGACATGGGCCTTTCAGTACTAAAACTGAGGAGGTCCCGGGCAAACCAGGACAAGTTGGGTGTCATGGAGGACTGGATGGGATGCCTCTAGTTCCTACAGATTGCGTCTAGGAGGGGAAAGGGACAAAGCATGCCCTCTAAAACTAGGCTATTTATTTTTATTTGCAGAAATACATGCTTACGGTGAAAAACAGACAACAAAACCCTAATCACCACCACCATCACCATTAGCCTCATCAAAATAAAAACCTTAAGCTTCAAGGATTTGACCTGGCAGGTAAACGTGTCCTACCTGGAAGACAGCAGCAGCCACCTCCTCAGGCTCTCAGGCCTCCACGCTGGCCCCTCCCACCTACTCTCTATGAGCAGCTGTAGATGTTTCAGATCACGGCTCTGCGTGGTAAGCTTTGGTGGTTTCCCACCTTAGAGTTAAAGTCCTGGGATCTGGCCCCTGTTCCTCTGACCTCAATTTCTATGGTACTTCTCGTCACTCCCTGGAGCTCCACTGCTCTTCCTTCTAGGTGTCATGTGTTTGGGACCCTTTACACTGGCTGTTCCCTCTGCCTGGAACTCTCTTCTTTGAGATCCCCCAGTGGCTTATACCCTCACTTCTTCCAAGCATGTCTTCAACGTCAACTGTCACCTCCTCAGAGAGGCCTTTCTAGACCACCCCAGCTAAAATAGGCTCCCTCCTCAACTTTCTATCCCTTTACTTCGCTTTATTTATTTTTTTTTCAGAAAAGAAAATATGTCATTTACTCTCTGGTGTATTTATTCTCTGCTTTCCCCATTATGTCAGCTTCATGATGGGGATCGAGCTCGCAATCTGGCATGTGCCCTGACTGGAATTGAACTGTGACCTTTTGGTTCCTAGGTCAATGCTCAACCACTGAGCAACACCAGCTGGGCTGTCATCGCTTTTTAAATTCTGTTCATGGTGTTGCCAACATTTTAGTAGTCAAATATATCCGTCTTTTCCATTATGCTGTCTTTTGTAGTTTAAAAAATATCTTTGACTTCAGAGAGGTAGGGAGAGGGGGAGAGAAACATCGATGAGATAGAATCATCAATCAACTGCCTCCTGCAGGTCCCACACTGGGAATGAGCCCCCAACCCGGGCATGTGCCCTGACCAGGAATTAAACTGTGACCTCCTGGTTCATGGGTCAACCACTGAGCCACACCATTGTGTCTTTGTGTACCCATTTCCTCCTGCACTTTCCTACCATCTGCCTCCTTCCCTTCAGTGAATTTCTTGAAAGCAGAGACTTCTCAGTGTTTTCAGTACATGGTAAGTGCTCAATAAAATTCTTTATGATGGGTAATAATTGTTTCCCCAGCCAAGACAGATATGCATCCTAAGTATAGAGCCATAAATCAGTTTATCTCATTTATATGTATCTGTGGCCTAGCATAATTATTAACAGCATCGTTTATTATTCTTAAATTTGTCCAACTTTGGATGATAAATTTTATGGTCACCCTAATTATGAGACGGGGACTAATTTAATAAGGAGATAACCTGTGGTAATCAATGCACAGATCAGTGGAAGAAATTAGTAGGGGACAAAAAGACTCATTTAATCTTATCATGTAAGCAGTTATTAGCCTTCATGTAGAATTAGGCCTGCCTGTCATTGACTCCCCGCTACCTACCTTCAAATGCATTGTGAAATTTAACAAGTTGTTTATGAAACTTATTATGAACTATTTCAGACGTATAAAAGTTAAAGTATTATACAGTATAGCATTAAAAGGAACAGTCATATACCCAGTACAGCTTAATAAAACATCACCAATGTAGTTGAAGTCCTCTTCCCAGCTGAGTCCCCATATGGCCCCCCTAGCTTATCCTGAACGTCATGCACTAGTTATACTCATGCATGGGTTTTTATACTCTTCATACATATGGATGTGGTTTTCATGTTCTTGGTACATAAATATGTAGTATTGTTTGTAAGTTCTATTAAAATTTTTATTGATCAGAAACAGAAACATCAGTGTTATTGACTGACTGCCTCCTGCACCCCCCCTACTGGGGAATCCAACTGTGACATCCTGGTTCATAGGTTGATGCTCAACCACTGAGCACACCAGCTGGGGTGTTGGTGGTAACTTTTAAACATGCCTCATACTTTTTGCTTACCATTGGGATTATGCATGTTGATACATGCAATACATTTTAATGTTATTTAGGATTTCACTGTATGATATTACAATTTATTTATACTTGTTGGACAATAAATGTTTATGAGTATTTTGTTCATTATAACCAAGCCTCTTGCTGGTTTAGCATAGTCAAGTTTTACTTGTTTCCTGCTTTACTTCATGGTTAGAACTAGCAGAACAGTGCTAATGGTGATAACTGGCAACCTATGCTTCCGGTGTGATGTTGGCTCTTGGTCTGAGATTACCTTATCAAGGTAGCGTCTTTACCTTTAAGTTACTAGGAATAGTTATTGAGTGTTAGCAAGTGTCTTGTATCTTTTTGATAAGATTTTTCTCATTTCACATTGAGGGGATTATTACACCATACACACATCCCAAAGGCAAATCATACTTGGTCGTTAAGTTTTTGTAGTTTGCCATTGAGTTATTAACTTTTATTTCCTTCAGGGTTATTTCACCTGTATGCCCAGCTTCTACACCCAACTCCCAACCCTTGCACCCTTTTCAAATTTAAATGTGAGAGCTTTATTCTACTTTGATTTTCCAAAGAACCAGTTCTTAAGTTGATGGATCAATTCTACTGTATTTCTGCTTACTTATTTTAAAGCCCTGCTGGACTCTCAGCTTCATCTCAGGGCACCACCTTTTGCTTAAGCCCATCCGATAACTGGACTCCTGCTATCTTGATTCAGATTACTGTCCCCTCTTGAATCTTCATTCCCCCACAGCTGTACCATTCAACCCAAGTGCCACTGACAATGGAGTCTTCACTGATCTTCCAGTCTAGATCAGGTACTTCTGCTCTGGGAACCAAGGACCCCCTTCCTACATCAGTCATGGAACTGACCAGTCTCTTCCCCTTGACTGGAAGCTCAGCAGCAGGGACAGGGTTGAGTCATCTATCTTCTCAGTCATCAGCAGGGCCAGATAAGTTTGAATTTTGAAAAAAGGGAGAGAATGTCCAGTAGCCATTTGCATTGGGACCAAAGGTATAGGTTAAGAACACACAACTGCTTTCCTAGATCCACACTTGGGACATGGTCAAGGGGAAAACCTTTATGCAGAGCCTCAGAGAATGAGAAAAACCACACAAAGCAAGCACCACTTGGGGTTATTTTTCTAACTAAACTTTTATTATTTTTTCTTTGGAGGCTGGAACCAAAGTCCTTAGATTGGCTTTAAGGGTTGGATGGAGTAAAAACCACAAGAGATTATTGGGTGATCTGTGAACAGACTGGCAGACAGACAGGCAGACAACAAAACCAAAACAAAAGGATGGTAAGACTGTTTTCCTAGAGAGCTTGTCAACTACTTGAAATTTGTTAAAAATAAACTAAAATATTAACAGATGAAATAAAAATCCTAAATTGAGCCCGACTTAAGACTGTTGTAAAGGCTCACCAAAGAAGATGGTGAGTTCTACTGGTTTGTTCCTCTCGAGCAAGATGCTTTGTCCTTGGCTGCAACACCATCACCACTCCCAAGTGCAGGTCCCATTCTTAAAAAATAGACTCCCCCAGTTCCCGGTGGCTGCGTCTCTCTCCTGACTACAGGAAAACCAACTTTGAAGGAGGAGGATGCACTGTGGTGACGGCAGAGATGGTTTTCTGGAGCGTCCATTTGGATCTTTTCTCCAGATGTCTAGCAAGTGCTCGAGGGTTGTTTTTTTTCTTTTAAGTTTGAAAAAAACTCCATTGTGAAAAGTGAGTTATGAAGAGTGCTCTTTATTTGAAACCTCCACAACACAGACGCCAATCTTGTCTCGCATTGAATCATTAGCTGTGCACATCAACACATTCCAAGCACAAATTAAGAAATGCAAACAGAACAAAAAAATATATATATATATAATTTTTCCCCTATCCAAAGGTTTCAAGTCTCAATGCAGCAAATCCTTCTGAACACAGACTCTGAGGAGCACACTGTTCAAACAGTTGGGACAAACAGGTCCCTGCAAAGGCTACTGCCTTTAAACACATGGGCCGGGGATCATGGACGGCATGGAATGGGGAGAGGAGGTGAGAAAAAGGGGGAGGGAAGAAAGAATGAGCAGGAGAAAGGGAACAGGTATGCACTGGAGAAGGTTGGGGCAGCTGGGACACACACATGGTGAGTTGGTGGATTTCATTTATTGGTATCAACATTTCCTTTCTGGTTCATTTTGTTTTCATCCCCCCCCTTCCCAGGTCCAACAATGGTAGAAAAACCCCACAGTTGTGGGGGCTAACTAGGCCAGCCCAAAGCCTTCAGAGCACTCCTGGATGGCCAATAGTAGCATGTGGCGGAGCTTCTCAAAGCTCTCATAGGCAGGCAGGTCCAGCTGATTGAAACTAGGGAAAAAAGAAAGATCAGTTCCTAATGAAAGATGACAACCAAATCCCTGTGTTCCCATGATGCCCATTTGACCTCTCCCTGAGGGAACCTATTTCTCACCTCTTGTGGACTCCCAATTTTGTCCTAGCCTGGTCTGCCCTCCTCTAACTTGGCCGCATTACTGGCCATCAGGCACCTAAAACGTAAACCTGACCCTGTCGCTTAAACACCATGGTCTCATCTATGGGCTAATGTGCAAGCTCCAAGGAGGCATTCAGGGTCGCTGGTGATCTGACCCCCGCTGAGTTCTTTAGCTTTGTGCTCCCTGCAACTCGAAATCTGTGCTCCAGCCACACTGAGCCCTGGAATACACTGTGGTCTCATGTGGTGGTTTTTATCTGCACTGTCTCCTCAGCCCCACTGTGAGTCTGGGCCAACTTCTGATCTCAGACATCAGCCTCTCTAAAAACCCACCAAATGGGAGCTGCTCCCAGGGGCAGGGTAGCCAGAGGCAGACCCGAGTTCCTGACTTTGGGTAAGGGCCTAAAGTTGGCATATATGCAAGCTTCATCTAAATGCTGAAAAGGAGAACAAACACTTTTGCTTACCATGTGTGAGCTGAAGGCAGGCGATCTGTGGACCTGTCATCTCGATGAATCTGAAACTTCTGAATTCCATTCATGCCTTCGAGGGCAGCAAAGCCTTGCAGGGGTACCTTGGAAGTACCCGTGACAAACTGGAGGAACTTGGCACGGTCAGCTTGGTCAAAAGAACGCAATGCTCTCCAGAACCACTGAATCTGCAGGAAGGGACACAAGAAGCCAGCGTTAGACAGAGAGCTCCTAGAAAAAAGGGGGGGATGGGACTTGGAATCTACGCAAGTCTCTTCTGTAAGATGGGTTTCAGCTCATTCACGGGATGAGCAAGAACATCACCTAAAAATGCGATCCAGAGAATGAAGAGTTACACATAGGTAAGTGGTCATCCATAGCGCCCTTCCCTTAAGAGCACTGCTTTATCTGGTGTCAAACTAGTACTTCTTAGGGGTGAAGGGGCAGGGAATGCCTGCAACAGCTCACCTGAATAGAGTTGGATTGGTATTTGTGGTATTCAGTGTTGGATTTCAAATCATCAATGTCGATTGTAGGCAGTCCTGATATGAGCAGCTCTAACTCCTGCTCAGTGAAGATGGAAATGAGGCGCTTTGGAATGATCTCATAGAAGCCTTCTAAGAAAGCCGCCAGCTGTTTGCGGATGGCTCCTGGAGAGAGAACCAACAAGCCACATGGAATCTGAACCCACACAAGCGTTAGAGGTCAGAAATCCCCCCAATCTAGCCCATGCTGCTACTAGGATGCTGATTGGACTGCCTGACTTGCCTGCCACTGTATTTCTGGGCCCCTATGAGGGTAGAGGAAAGGAAATATTTTTGGTTAAGTTTTGGATTCCTTTTGTGCAAGGTACTTGTGGCTGCCATAGGGGAAAAGAGGAAATGATGTGTGTAAAATGAAGTGAGACCTGACCAATTCCCATATTGAGCAACAATGGGCCTAAGGGACATTTCCCCTACCTGTCATTCTCATCTGGCACACCAGGTGTACATACTCCTTCTTATTCTCCTCTGTTACCAAGATGTTGGCCCCATTGGGTTTGAGGTCACGAACTTCACAGACTCCAAACTCTTGGACCTAGAACACCCAAAACATCAATCATATATACCAAGCTTGGTCTAGGATGGGGTTTATATAGATACCTGGGAACACACCCTAAATTCTCTGCCATGTCCTGGGCAGAGAGACAAAGTAAGGTCATAAAAAACAGTGATTTTTCTCATGAGGTCATAATTTCCTAACAGGAAAAGGCCAAGGTAAAAGGGGAAAGAGGGTATGGCTAATACATGTAACATAACATAACACAAACTTTACAGAAAACAATTTGGTGGAAGAGTAACCTTAAAAATGTGTTTTCATTTGTATAATTTTTCTACAATGAACTACTTTGGGAATGGAGAGTAACACTCTGGAGTAACATGTTGTTTTCTATAAGGGGGAAACCAGGAAACAGTCTGGATTGTTTTACAAATTTTGGTTTTTCTGTTTGTGATGTCTCATACAAATACCCATTGCTCTCTACCAGATGGGAAATGGGGCACGGGATTTTAAGAAGTCAAGATACTTCCTTAAAACCATGAAGTTATCCAATGCCAAGTCAAGGGCGATCCAAAATGGGTTTCCTAGACGAGCTGGGATGTGCTGCAGTCAGGATTTCCTGACCTACCTCAGTGCTGAAGGTAAGGTCATAGCCTAGAGTGGAGACATCATTTTCCAGCAGATAGACCAGGCCTTGGTAGAAGTGGTAATCTTCGCTTTCCATATCCGTATACCTAGAAAAACACAATTAGACAGGGTCATGGGTTGGGGTGGAGAGGCAGCATAGGGGCAGGACACAAATAAAGGACTCGATTCCCAGGACTGTGCCACATCCTCACCTGACAGACTTGCCCAAGATGTGTTTGTAGAAGGAGCGAGTGAAGTAGCACTCCAGGAGGCGGTTGTCATATACAGCTTTGGCCACAATGCGTCCAACAAACTTAAAGTAGCTGAGGTGGTTGGGGTTGCAGTGGGAAGATGGATTGATGGTGTAGGTGACCCGGTCTCCAGGTGAGGTACGGAACAAGGCATACATAGGGTTAAACATCTCCCGAGAGATGATCATATACCACTCCCGCAGGAGCCCTCCAGCATCCTGCCCTTCTTCTCCTTCAAACACTATATACCTGCGTTAAGAGAGGAGAAAAAGATGTGCAGAAAGCCCAGGATAGAGCCACTCACTTATACAGCATGACCTAAGTGAACGAGTGACTGGAGCAGTGGCCGGGGAGTGTAAGGTCACAGGACAGGGTGCCAGGAGAGCCCAGAGGAGGGCACTGGGACAAAAAAGGGCATCATTGATAGATGTCCTGAAGTGCCAGTAAAGGCTGACCGATATTCCAGAAAACACCAATGGGAATGGTAGGGAGGCCTAAATGAGACCTCACTTAGGGGAAGTAGGGAGTGGTTAGGTGGTGTCAGAGAAGAGAGTGCTGCACCAAGTCCAATGTCAATAAGGAGTTGGTAGTGGAAGAGCAGGGCCCAGTCTGTCTTAGAAGCCTCTCTGACTTCCTGTGTGATGACAGGGATAGCAAGCCCCTGCCACGAGGGAGAGGAGGCATCCAGTTCCTTAGTTTAGGAGCATCTGAATTGCTCCAATAGGTCTGTCCTCACATTGCTCCTGTGACATCTGGCATTACAAACTGCCAATCTCCTCTCGGTGGCTTCAGAATCACCAGTGAGCAGTATTTTCCCCAGCCCAAGGTACCATTTGCTCAGTAGGCGTCCTGTTCCTAGTGTAACAATGGGAAACTCTCTCTGCAAAGCCATCAGGTCTATCTTTATAAATGGCAAAGACTCTTCTGACTGGGAATTGTTGGGTAGCTCAGCCCAAGGGACAGCAGAAGATCAGTCTTATGAGACCAGGCCAAGAAGATGGGGGAGGCAGCTCACTGTGCTGATATCAGCTGGATTCCAAATGGAAATTCCTAGTGTGTGTGTGTGTGGCGGGGGCAGCACCTCCCTATGTTCCTCTGCACATCTGAGGCCTGAGTAAGCCTTCACTATGGCCGAGGAATGGCCCCCACCCTCCCATCTTGTCTGTTCTCTGCTCTGGGCTCTTACAATCGATTCTTCATTTCTTCAGGGGATTTCCGATGCAGCTCACGATAAGAGTCTTCAAAGACATGGTCACGGCGGACATGCACAGCCATGTCCTCTTTCCGGAGCCCTTCGTCCAAACGCTCTAGCTCTTGGCGGAAATATCTGGGGAGGTAGAAAAAGAAGGAAAACAGGATTAGGGTGGCAGAGCAAACTTCTGTTTGCCTCATTAGAATGAAGACTCACAATGACGCTTTCCCTATCCTCCAATTACTCTTATTTCTGCTCCCCACCTGTTCCCCTGGGGAAATGCCCAGTAGTTGGGAGAGACAGGTCATTTACTACCAACTCTCATTTCCCCCATCTCTACCAAATAAGGGCCCACAGAAACTGTAGCAAGTAAGCATGAGTAGTGCACAGGAAGGAAGAACAGGGGAGACAGGAGTGTTCAGGAGGCTTCCTGCACCCCCTGTGCACTATGGCTACCTGCACCTCCTGTATTACCTCGACGAATGGAATGGGACTTTAGGAAAACTGCTTTCTCAGGAAACAATGCCCCAGGAGGAACTCTGGCTCCTTTCTGGGAGGGGAGAAACTACTTGGAGAGTTCCCACCCCCACCAACATCCAGGGCACATACTTGCGCTTGACATCGAAGTCGAGGACACGAATGTAGTCTACCAGGACAGCAAAGGGCCCGTCAGCGAGGTGGGTAGTGGACTGCCGTAGGATCTGGTTTAACACAGTGCGGTGAGTCTCTGAGGGGAGAAAGGACAGCAGGAATCAGCATATCATGGGTCCCAGAAGACGGGATGACAGCCATCCAGCCAGTAGGTCTTTCTTTCTTGTTTCAGGGAAAAAAGGTAGTGTGACACACAAGTGCTACCAGACAGGCCCTCCCTCACTAGCCTCACTTTCCAACCAACACACACACACACACACACACACACACACACACAGCTAAGGATAAAATACACAGCAGAGCCCTCTACATTTGGGGGCCTAAGAGTTCCCTGTACCTGCAAAGCGAAGGAACTTCTGCGTGTCGGGGGGCAGGCTTGAGGAGATGTGCATAGATGAGGGCTCCCGGGAGAAGAACGGGTCAAGGGAGGAAGGAGTGGCTGGGGTCAAGGGGGCCGGGGAGAGGGGAGGAGGCTCATCCTTGATGTGCGCCAGCTGGCTCTCGCGGGTGTCTCGAACAGGAGGCTTGCTCTCCCGCTCTGTGGCATGGACCAGAAAGAAGGCCTCCACGGCAGGCTGTAGCACTAGGGGTAGCAATGACAGGGAGGTGATATTTTTACAAACTTCAACATACAAACCTCTTCTTTTATATTATATATAATCTAGTTACAAAAGTACAATACAGAATAATTGAAACTTGCAGGAGAAATATAACGGTAGAATAAAAAAGTGAAGCCAAAGAGCACACCAGAGCTTCCTTGATGCCAAAGAAAAATGGCCAACCAGTTGTACAGAGTCCCCTGGTCTGAAAAGTAAAATATACCAGCCATAGAAAGAGAAGAAAAACATTTTTTTTCTGACACTTAAGTCAGAGAAAAAAAACTCCTTTCCTTTGAATCCTCATTACAGAGACACTGAGAAAGAGGGGTGACCCCGAAGGAAGAAAAGTAAGCAGGCTAAAGGGGCCCCAGAGCAGGTTACTGTGCCCTCAGGCCACCACTCACCTAGCACCGCATGCTGGTCATGAGATTCCTCCAGTTCCTTTAGACACTCGCCCAGCATGTCCCATAGCTCATCCAAGCTCAGCTGCTCACTGAGCAGGGGTAAGTCAGGTGGCCTCTCCTCCTTCTCCCCCTGGGAGTTTCCATCCGAGCCTACAAGGCACACACAGGAGAGTCAGAAGGGCTTTGAGGTTTTCCCTTCATTTCGATTTTCCCAGACCAAACATGCAGATCAAGTAGAGTGGCCCACTGGCCATAGAGTGATAGGGAGCAACATCTGGAAGCAAGCTCTAGTCCTACACTGAATGACATTTGAATTTAAATTAAGTAAGATTAACACAATAAAAAAAATGGTTCCTCAGTTGCACTAGCCACATTTCAAATGCAGGCTACTGAAATAGTAGCCACTGCAGACAGTTCTACCAGATAATGCTAGTCTACTTAGTGCCTAATTAATTCTCAGAGTATCTGTGGATTATTAAATTATCTAATATAGTTAAAAAAATGGATGTCCCTATAACACTATCCCAAAGGAATGTGTTAAAAAGGTTCCAAAAAGTATTCATGTGCAATTAGTCTTCGGAAATGCTGTTAATAACAGCATCCACTGTGTGCCAGGTCTGCTCTAACACTATGTACACATATTAGCTCATTTAATCCTAACTATGAACATCCCTATTTTAATTATAAAATGGAAACAAAGAGAAGTTTGCCTCAGGTCCCAGAGCTAGTAAATAGGGGGGCAAGATTCAAATACATGCTATCTCCATGCATATCATACCATAGTTTCTTTTTAAAAAAATATTTTTATTGATTTCAGAGAGGAAGGGAGAGGGAGAGATAGAAACATCAATGACGAGAGAATCATTGATTGGCTGCCTCCTGCACGTTCCCTACTGGGGATCGAGCCAGCAATCTAGGCATATGCCCTGACTGGGAATCGAATCATGACCTCCTGGTTTATGGATTGACACTCAACCACTGAGCCACACCAGCTGGGCTATCATAGTTTCTTTACTACAGGAATTGCAACATGTATTGTGAATCTGAGACGAGAGTGAGGTGATTACGGTTAGTGATCCTGGTTGGTAATCGCCTATTAACATGTACAGAAAACAGTGTTTGCTTGAACGAATTGGAAACACTGAGCATATATTTTGTCGAGAGCAGGAACTCCAGTAGACATTCCACGAAGACTGACTCTTCTTTTTCCTGGGCTGGAAACAAGAAGCAGTACTGACCAGTGGACTGAGTATCCTGGGTACTGGGAGACGGCTGGTCCACATCCATGGGTGATTCCTCCCTCCGGACAGAACCTTCTGACTGGCTTGAGTCCGACTGGATAAAAGGGAGACAAAGTCACTTAAAGGGCGCAACTCTGCATTCTTCAGGGACAGGCTAGGGCTGGTCCTACCACTTCTCATATATCATAGGCTTAGAAAGAAGCTTCCTATATCTGGTCAGGAAACTCTACCTCTCTAGGACAAAATAATGGCCTTCCCACCTCCTTTGCTGTCCTCCACCCTGAGCTAGCAAGCTCCCTCCCTGGATGCCTGCCTGCGTTGCCTCAATTCCATTCTGGACCTATGTCTAGTCATACACTAGCCTCTTGGACACAGACTTTTAAGATTTCTTCTTGGGACAGTTTACATGTGTACATAAATATTAAACTCGGATGGGCAGAAGGGAGGTTTGTTCTTTATTCACAAAAGGTAAAATAAGCCCGGCCAGCGTGGCTCAGTGGTTGAGCATTGACCTATGAAACAGGAGGTCACGGTTCGATTCCCAGTCAGGGCACATGCCTGGGTTGTGGACTCAATCCCCATTGTGGGGTGTGCAGGAGGCAGCCAATCAATGATTCTCTCTCATCATGGATGTTTCTCTCTCCCGCTCCCTTCCTCTCTGAAATCAATTAAAACAATATTTTTAAAAAAGGTAAAATATTAGGGGAATTAGTGCAACCTTTGATGGGTGGGATTATTTAAAAAGACAACATCGGTGGTATCACATGTGGGAAAAGGACTGGGCAGAAAAAAATACTCCAGAATAATAGCTCTCTATTCTTTTCCTGCTTGAGTCAAGGCCCTCAAGTTCTAGGCTGTTCCCAGCATGTTCAATGAACTCATACTGTATAATAGTATTTATAGAAAGGAAAACCAGGCCCCAGGATACCTTTTATCCTGCATCTTGGGAAGGTGACTTGCATGTTGCAAGGACAGGAAAACAATGAGTGCCACAGCATACATACACGATGCCAGGCCTTTCCTGTAGCCACTCTGTGCTGGGATCCCAACAATGAGCTGGCTACCTAGGAACCTGAAGGTTTCCTCCTAAAAGGGCCTGAGTGCCTAAGTGCCAGGGGAATATGGAGAGCAGAGGCAGAGGTCAGGGTGGAGGGAACAGCCGTAGCCAGAAGAGGCTACATAGGATGTGTACCAAGCTTGGGGGACTTCCAGGGGCAGGATTCCTGAGATGTCTCTGATGTACCTGAGTTGTTCCATGAGACTGAAAAATCTTCATCCCACATCCCCTCAGAACCCAGACATTTAGCATTATGCAGTTTGCAAAAGCGCCACTGTTGACGGGATAGCTGGGAGTGGGGTATGATGGCCAAGCTTTAAAATCAAACCAAACCAAACCAAACCAAACCAATGAACAAACAGTAAAGAAAACAACAAAAAAGTAACTCTGTTGTCCAGAGCATTTATATAGCAAACTTAATGCAAAAGCATACAAGGTAAGGGCAGTGAAACCCCACTGATGATGGGGGAGAGACAAATGAATGAGGGGCCACAGGCATCATGCTAACCGTTGCTGCTTGTTGCTGTCTCCGCGCCCTCTGACCCTCACGTACCATTTGTATAATGGCATCAGCCTCAGCCTCCAGCTGCCGAACAGCTGCCTGGATGCTGCTAGCTGAGCCTAACCCGGAGGAACCTGGGAGAAAGAAAGAAGGCAAGCTATAAAATGTAAAAAAAGGGAATGCCCAAAACTCTCCCATCTCCTGGGCTGCCACAGGGCATCTTGCTGAGGTCTGAGCTTTAGCTCAGGCAGCTTCACAGTGCTCATCATTAGGCACTAAGGGCTACTGTTACAGACAAGGGCAGTGTACACGGTGCTAGGCAGATGGATGGTAGCAGGTGAGAGGGTTCTGTGGGACAGGAGGAAAGAGAGGATTTGGCAAGCCATGGCTGAGGCAACATGGCTGCAATGTATTAGTTAGGAGTGATCAAGGAAACAGAAAGGAGGCACACTCAGTGAGTTAAATTTTGTTTGGCAAAAGATCCACCCTCAATTTCTTTGCCAGATTTCCACTCCCCCTTAATTCCTACTTGCACTAATGCATTTCCTATGCAGGCAGCTTGAGGGAGATACAGAATGCAGCCATCAACATGTTAAGAAAGAATCATCACTTCCCTTTGGAAAGGTGAAACAGGAAGGAGACATGACATTAAGTCCTGCCCTCCAGGGACTCTGGGTTCTCCACCACCAACCCTGCCCCTCAACTGGACACTCCAATTCCATACCTAGCCTGCCTGTCTGCTTGGCTTTCTTGTTAGCTCGGCGCGTGTCGTCCCGCAGCTGGATGATGACCTGCAGTACTCTCAAGAAGAACTTCTGGGTAGATGTCTTGGATGTCAACATGGACATAGAAGGCAGCTGGAGCTCCCGGCCACCCAGAGGTCGCTTCTGAGATGCCACAATTACCACATTCTCAGCCATGTCAAACCTGGATGGTGTAGAGGTGGCTTGCGTATACTGACAGCACCAAAGCATAAACACTCAGAGCAAGCAGGGCTTTCTGGCGTCAACCAGAGGAGTAAGAAATCTCATGAGGACGAATAGGGCCAAATGTGTATCGGACAGATAAGGAAATCTGCCCGGGGGCGGGGGGGGGGACGACCATCAGGAAACCAGCAAGAGCCACCTTTCAGCATGTCCCATATTCCAGTCCCACAGCTGAACAGGCAGCTAGCACCTACCTGCTCTGCATTTTGCCTTTAAGCTTTGTGGTCTGTGGCTGCTCCTCAGGAAGGCCATCAGGGGAGAGGGTCTCACACTGGGCTCGCCGCTGCTGTTCTAGGTTGTATTCCCGGAGCTCAGCCAGAAGGGTACCTGGGTAGGTGGGAGGAGCCAGCAAGTGTTCAGAGACTTTCCCAGTGAAGCAGCTGAAAGCCAAACTTTTCCAAGAAACCTGCCCAGGGCATTCTTTTTGCTCAGCTACAGAGAACCTGGGGTGAGCAGGAATTTTGCTTTATGCATCTGTTATGCAAGCTCTGGATCAATCACCCACCCAGGGACCACCAATTTACCTGGTCTCAAGAATCTGCACGAAGCACAGCTCAGTGCAAAGAGGAAAATTATCTGTTTTGCGGCCTGTATACCTCTTGAACGTCTGAGGTTTTTGTGGTGACCTCAGGCAAGTTACCCATCTTAATACAACTAATACTGCCTAACCTCACAAGGCTGCTTTGAGAATTAGGGGTAACTATGTAGTAGAGGGCCTAGGACAGTGATGGCGAACCTTTTGAACTCGGCGTGTCAGCATTTTGAAAATCCCTAACTTAACTCTGGTGCCGTGTCACATACAGAAATTTTTTGATATTTGCAACCATAGTAAAATAAAGACTTATATTTTTGATATTTATTTTATATATTTAAACGCCATTTAACAAAGAAAAATCAACCAAAAAAATGAGTTCGCGTGTCACCTCTGACACGCGTGTCATAGGTTCGCCATCACTGGCCTAGGACATTGCCTGGGCCACGGGTGTTGAATAAATGGTAGCAGTTAAGACAGGTCAGAGGCCTCTTCCGGATGAACCTTACAATTCTTAGTCCAATCAATTCTCTTATCACCTTAGCTCCAGGGACATTTATGAAAAGGAGGTAACTAAGCAGGCAGCTGATATCTAGGGAGGGCCATGATTGGCATGGAGGTGGGAGAGAGCAAAGAGACTCTATTCTGCAAGAAAAATGTGGCTCGACTCTTTGATTCAATCACTTCACCATCCTGGATTTTAGTTTCTTTCCTGGCAAAACTCAAAGGAAAACTAAAACTAGGTAATGTACAAGTGGTCTTAGAATTAGTGTACCTTCAAAACTGCACCAAGGCAGAGGGTATTATTTTGACTCTTGATACCTGAGCCTGATCACAGTGCAGGCACATCTCTGAGCTGACAAAGCTGCCTCAGCAGGCTCGCCAGAGGACTCTTAATGGAGAAATAAAAGGGCACTGCCAGTGCTACACATGCTCATTTGCCTTAAGCATGGATTACCTACCATGTGCCAGGCACTGGGGACGTAGAGAGAAGCCCAGCCTGGCTCTTTTAGAACTGAGCAGAAGAAAGTAGATGACAGCCCAGTACTATCAGAGATATGACAGAAGAGAGCATGGGGGCTATGCTTAGAGGTTTAGGGAAGGCTTTACTGCCATTATTACCTATCTGTTTACAAAGGGTATAACCCAGGTGGCGGGCTCCATTCAGTAGCAGCTTGAGAACAGTGTCCCGAGTCCCAGGGTCCCCTCGAGAGAGCTGCAGTAACACATTAGCTGCATCTTCCAGGCCTTCTTCAGAACATGAGTGGGATGTTAACACCTGGGAAAAAGAGTGAGCCCCAATTTGAGAACTAAAACCTTATCCACCCCTATCTACCTTTTCTCCCCAAACCATGGGAGACAGGAAGAGTTTGGACTCACCTCCACAGAGAGCTGTAGTTGGTTTTCAGTGAGGCCCGAAGATACCATCTTAAAGTCTGCAGTGCCAGTGCCCATATCACCCCCCTTTGCTGGAGATTTGCTGGACTTAGTAGTAGCTTTGAGGAAATAGATGGACACTGTTGTAAGCCTCTGAGACTCACATGCCAAAGACTTAAAAGCGGCAGAAACAAGGAATCACACTGAACTGTCCAGGACTTCAAAATGGAAACATAGTGAAAATGAAGATCCGCCCACCAAAGCCAAATGATTTGAGATGCCAAGTGCTCTTATGACTGTACCTTTTAAAGTGACAAAGAATCCCAGATGTTTCTCTCAACTGTTGCCCTACTAGCAAAATCCCCTCTTCAAAACCTATTTCTTCACATCATGCTTACTAGTCTACTGTAGTGTTCACTCCCTTCACTTCCTGGACCAGCCTGGCTATTCTATTCTACTCTGGTTCACATTGTATTCTGCCTGTTCTTGAACTCTTTCCTCTAAGAACTAACACCCTCAACCATGCTGGAAAGGCTGGGAGTTCTTTGAAGACAGGATCCTTCTCTCTTTCCTCCGTTTGTTGCTTACCTAGGAGAAGTCACATTCAGTGAATGCCTGCTGGTCCTCACAGGAGTGTGTGTGTGTGTATATATTTGTGTGTGTGAGAGTGGGGGGTGCGGAGAAGAGGAGGGGAGGAGCAGAGAGAGAACTGGGACTGATGAAGGTGAGATTGAACACATTTGGGTCTCACAAACACAAACCAAGCCGATCACTCTCACTTAGGGAGGAATAACTGGATGGGAAGTGGGGGGTGAGGTGGTATACACACCCCATTCCCAGCCTACATCCACACTCACCTGAAACAGTAGTGGTAGCAGTCGTGGGGGTAGTCACTGTGGTTGAAGCAGCTATGGTAATGGTAGAAATAGCCGTGGCAGTAACCAGGGCTGGAGCAGAAGTGACAGGGGTGGTTGCAGTAGGGGGAGTGGGCGTGTTGGAGGCGACAGTGGTAGTGGTGGTAGACGTGGTTGAGGTGGCTGCAGCGGTGGAGGAAGCACCGCTGCCAGAATTAGCCTGTGTTTCCGACACTTTGTTTTCTGGGAGAGCAATTGAGATGAGAGAAAGGAGTCTGAGGAGTTTCTCTGTTAAGAGAGAGCTCCGGCGGATGACTGGGTGTGACAACATGTTCATGAGCTGCCCTAGTGGAGAGGCCTCCAGGCTGTATGGGGAGGTTTCCCCCTCATTCCCAGTGCTCACTGGCACTGACTTCACGGAGTTCTTGCCTTTCCGGCTGACATTCATGTTGTCCAGTTTCACCAGTAAGTCCCAGAAGTCTGTGCAAATGCCACTGCCGGAGGACTGTGAAGAGCATGGGCTGCAGGCCTGCTTACCGCCCCTTTCCCGATCGCTCTCACAGTTTGTTTCTTTGGTCCGCTGCTGTGTGAAGTGGCTGGGAAACACCTGCAGGGAATAGGAAAACAAGCTTGGTCCAGGGGTCTACATAGGAAACATGTCTTCCTGACAGGGAATGACACCTGGTTTCTAGGCTTGCCACTCCTTTGGACAGCTTTGGTAACACAGGAGAGATGTCATACAGTTTTATCCAACTGATGGCAAAGCAGCCTAGAAAGAAACAAGGGCTTTGTAGGGAGAGAGGATTAGTAAACTTTTGGAGCATCAATCTCTATATTTATAAAATGGGAGGTCACTTACACTGCCTTGTGAAATTAAGACATCATATAGTTTGCATAGTTCCTGGCATAAGATGGGCCCTTAACAAATGACAGCAATGCTTATTAAAAAGAGGACTATACTAAGTAAGTTCTAGGTCCAGTCAGCTCCATTACTTACTAGCACCCGACAGAGCCACTAAAAATGTCTGTAAAATGGAAATAATACAGTCCGCTGAAGGTTGTTTTGACGATTGAATGAGATAATGCATAAAAATTGCAGAGTGAAAATAAACCCCCCCCACAAAGTTATTTACTGGACAACTGCCCAGAAACAATAGACTTCAGCAATATTTCCCCTAGGCTGTGGCTACCATTCCTCTTCCAACCCCAGAAGTAGGGTTCCTTCAAGCTCCTCACCTTGGCCAATTGAATGAGTGTGTCCAGAACATGTCTGCAGACAACAGGAGCAGCCTGGGGGTGGATGTGGACAGTAGAGCCACTGCTTGCGTGCTTCTCAGTATGTTTGCGCCCACCTGAACGCTGGATCTGGAATATGTTAGTCCTGCAGCCTAGGGCTGCATCCATGGATACTGAGAGCCAGGAAAGCTGGTTGGAGCTTTTAGACTCCATCTTGTGCAGCAGGTCCAGGGGTCGGTTTTCATGGCTGCCAGACCCACAGCTCTTGCTTGACTTTTTGCCCTTTTCCTCACTTGAGAGCTTGGGTGTTTCAATGCATAGCTCACTCTCACTGCTGCGCTGCAAGATGGACAGCAGGCTGCGTATGACCCAGTGACGGGTCTGGGCATGGTAGCAGAGATTTCTCAGTACTCGGTGTAGACGGCTAGTATTTAGCTTTGGTTCATCCACAAAGAGTAGGACCAGGAGACAAGACAGAGCTTCGTGATCCAGAAGGAGCCGTCCTCTGAGGCGGAGCAGAGTGTCCACATTACTGCCAGAAGGCCTGGAACAGAGCAAGGTTTCTGGGTTAACACTTCAACAATTTCCTCAAGGGGCTGCCTGCAAAGACTAGAGAATCACCCATTTTTGAGATAACAACAAGAGGCTCAAACAGGCTTGTAACTTGTCCTACATCCCACAATGACTGAGAAGAGAACAGAGATTCTATATTATCAATTGGTAAAATCACACTGCACCTAAAGTCTTAGGAGACGATGCTTATTTCCACCTTCTCTAGACTACCAGAGGGTTATCTGCTGTGTAGGTGGGAACTGATCACTCCCTTCCCATTGGACTCCACTCTACTTCAGCCTGGTTAATAACAAACTCCTACTCCCACAGCCTAGACATTAAAATTTCAAAGGCAAGTGGCTCATCGTTTTACTATCTGCATGGGAGGCAAGTGACTTTTCCTTGTTACCATCACAGCTAGTGCTAGCCCGCCTTACTTTGTGATTATGGTCTATACTACTAGCTTCACTCAACTAAAAGTGTGGCTTTATGAAGGGGGAGTCCAAAGCTCTGGCTCCCTCACTCATTTAAGGAAATACCACAGGGAGATCATCCAGCCTCTCTACTTACATATTAAGGGAGTTGGACTAGTTGTAGATGTGAGAGGTGGTACAGCAAGGTGAAAAGAGACAAAAGTACCTGTTATGGCTGCCGCTACCCCCCATCTGGAAGGTACCACCTCTCTGCACTGCAAGGCGAGTGTACTGGACCCCACGGTTGCCACTCAGGCGACTGGTGAAAGCTGACAGGAAAGAAAAGGAAATTGAAATTGGGAAGAGGGGTGGTGAGCTAGGTCCAGGTAACGCAAAGGCAAACAACAGATCCTTATGTGGCCAAAGTTTGACATTCCAGTGCCCTCCCACTGCCTACTCTCCATACCCGGGCTTCGGAGAATAGCAGAGAGAGCAGAGGTGCTGCTGTGACCAAAGAGCCGCTCGTGCATGAGCTGCCGCTGTCGGGCTTCCTGCTCTCGCCTCAGAGCTTGAGCCTCAGCTGCAATGTCCGGTGGCATCACAGCCAATACGCTGTCCTCCATGTCCTCCAAGACACTACGGCGCAGGTCTGAGGGCAAAGTCTGGATGAAGGTCACAGGGTCCATGGGGGTGTCTGAGCTGGCATTCTGTGCTAGTTCCCGTCGCTGTTGCTCAGCCCTCTGCTGTGCCAGCACCTATTTGAGTAGAAATAGTCAATGGAGGTGGGGGTGGGGATAGCCATGGCCAGGCAGCCTGGCTCCACCAGCTTCCCGCTCACATACTTCCTCCTGGATGGCTGGAGGTAGGGCGGCCAGGAACTCAGGGCTCACTTCAGTCACGCCAGGATTTGCAACCACTGCAGGAGTTGAGCTATTTGTGGAGGGGGCAGGCCGGGTGGGTGGACGGATGCCAAGCTGGTTTTGTAGCACTTCCCGGCGGATGTCATCGGGCAGAGCAGCCAGAAAAGAGGGGTCCACACCTTCGGGAAGACTGATACCTGAAGGGAGATGCAAGATGTAAAGGAACTCACAGCCCCTCTACTGATGCCTAAGATGTAGCTGAAGGAAAGAAACCTATGGCCTTGTTGGAAGAAACCAGCCTTTTGTCCTCACTGCATGCAAAGGCCCACCCACCTTCCTCGGGCTCAGAATAGCTCTTGTTCTGTGCCAGGTTCTGTGTGCAAATTCACTTAACCTTCATCAAGAACCTATCATGTAGTTATTATCAATCCCTCAGTATCAAGAAGATCAGAGAAGTTACGTAATGGCCCAGGTCCTCAAGGCAGGAGATGGCAGAGGGGGATTTGAGCAAAGATCAGTTTGACTCTAAAGCCTGGGCTCAATCCATTACGCAGTTTCAGCAGACCCTTACTGCTGGTTCTCCTCCAATACATACGCCTGCCAACCATCTGAATAGAACCATTTGGTTGGTGGGCATTTCCATGCCAATGGCTACAAGAAGCTGAAACAAGCCCAGGATAGCCTGAGCTCACATGTGGCTCACCTGCAAGGGGATCTTCCTCTTCACTGCTTGTTGAAGGCAGTGGCTCTTCTAAGATTCCCTGGGAATCTCCTCCAGAAATGACCACAGCAGACTCTCTGGTAGAAGAACTCTCAGAGGATGCAGGGGTAGAGCTAAAGGAAATCATTTTCATGTTGTTCTCTGTATCATGTTTTCTATTTATAAAATATGCCTACAATACCCCTTTCTCAGCATATGCATTAGTTAACAAGTAGGAATGTGGCTTGAAATACCCACCAACACATCCTGCCCTCCTCTTGCTCACATAATGCTTACCTGTTCTCACCGGACTGGGCAGGTTCCCCTGACCTATCACCCCTGCCTTGCACTTCTGCCACAACTGGTGGGGCATCCCCAGAAGTAGAGCTGCCTGCTGTGGGCTGCTCAGAACTGCCAGCTGCTGAGGTGTCACCCACAGCCTCCTCTAGGGTACAGGAAGCCAGGCTGCTGGTGTCCATGGGAGAGCCTTCCAGTTGACTGCTGACAGCTGTCAGTGCATCAGAATCTTCAGCTCTCTCTGGGGAAAGAGAGGCTAGGAGGAAGTCACATGGAGAGGTTAGATCTCTGCCTGGAATTAAGAAGCAGCCAGATCAGACCTCTCACTTCTTTACCTTCACGCCACGATAGTCTGTGTTCCCCCTCAATTTCATCTACTTTAATAGGCTCAGCTCTAGTCCCTTCTATCACCTGTTGGACATTTATGGGGTTCCAGGCATGCCTGTGAAACATCTTTCCTAGGCACCCCAGGTCAGGGATCCTGTCACTTGCAGATTTTCCCACAGGCACTATATGCACATGCATATTGGTTCTATTTATCTCAACAAACAAGGTTTTTTGAAGGAAAAAAAACCACCCTATATCTTAAGGCTTTTCCAGAGCACATCACAGACAGCACAGTACAGAGCAGCGATGGCAAACAGGTTTCAATTTACCCTGTTGGAACACTGCCGAGAATTTTGAGGTCCCATTTCACACCAATAGGAACAGTGCCATGAAATAAATTATGTCTGCCAGGATGGGAGAGCTATACGTGTGGGGTTATGTGCTTGCCATCCCTAGAACTATGGAACGAGAGCAAGCTTTAGTCACACAGATCTGAGTTTTAATCTCACCTCAACTACTTACTGACCTTGGGCTAATTATTTCACTTCTAAGTTTCAGTTTATTCACAGAGATAACACCATCTACTTTGGAGGGTTATTTTAAAAGAAGTTAAATAAAAAGCCCAGCATGATAGCCTAGGAACAGAGTGATCACTTAATGACACAGACAAGAAATCTTAACTTTAGCTAAGAAAGCTAATGTGCAAGCTAAGATTCTACTATTTGAGGACTTACTTGAGTTTTTACTATTTCTCTAAAGTAAGAGAGGAAAGAGAAACTACAAAGATATCTATTTTCTCCTCCCTGAACTACCCCCCCTCAAAACCTTGAAACTGTACTCACTTATAGTGGGAGCTGGAGATAACTCCATCTGAGTCGTTTCTCCTTCTCCACTTGGCCTTGTGGTCCCCAACTCCACTGGCTCTACAGGCATCAATAGCTGTGCAGAGTTTCCACCTTCTCCAGTTGGGGATTGCAGCTCTTGAGCAATCTCTCCCAAAGCTGGTGGAGCTGGGAGTGTTGGTTGCTGTTGTGAAGGCTGTAAAGTGACATTGGCCTCCTTGGACTCAGATGTAGCTGCATCAGTTGAAGATGGGGTTGTTGGGTAGCTGTCAGGCATAGGAGTCCCATCTTTCTCGGAAAGAATGACAATAGGTGTGTTAAAAGGCAATCAGACAAGAACCTGGGGAGCCACTCAATCAGCACACGTGGCTTGACAAGTATCCCACCCAGCCAGTGATGCAGAATTCCCCCCAACCACCAAGTACTCCTAGGAATAGCTTGTGGTTGATCTGGTATACCCAGGATAAGGGCTAAGGCACAGCGCTATCTTAGTCCCAAGAATTGGAGATCCCTTTGTAGAACCTAAAAATTAAATCCTTTCTGTGCCCCAGAAGGGGGAAAAGTTCAAGTCACTTTATATTTGCTCCACTCTAAATATCACCTGCCCCCTTCGACCACTCCTTTCTTCTAGTCCTGATTATCCAAGGAACATCTGTAATTCTGTCTAATGGAAGCAACTGTGCCAAGACTAAGTGTGAATATGCCACACACCAGGGAAAGTAGTAAGTTGTATAGTTATCTTCTATTGGGGCCTTAAATCCCTACCCCACACAACAATACAACTTACTACCTCACCCCGGCATGAGCAGAATCCTCTAGCAAGGGTAGTAGGCAAGAGGTTATATTATTGGATGACAGACCCTTTCAAAGATCTCTTGCTAAATTAAGGGCACCAGGACACCTACCCTCTTTCACTGCTTTTAAAAAGACTGTGTAGACTTTGGTACAATCATTTCCCAACTCAAGTGCCAAAGGAGATAGAAGGTATAGGGAAGCAGTTCTGAGGAAATAGGGGTGGGGAGACATATAATACCACATGGACCTATCAGACTCACAAAATAGCTACTGACATTAAGATTAGGAGGAACAGAAAGCATATAATAGTAATACCATTTAGCCCACAAAGCTACTTTCCCCAATGGCAGGTTACTCAAGATAATGTTCCTAGACTTTTGGACTCCACAGATGGATAAAATTTACATAGAAAGCAAAAAGTAAAAAGAGACTAACATAGGGTTACCGACTTTTAGTTTAGCTAAGAAAAAAAATCCCATATCATTTCATAAAAGTATTTCAATACCAAAGAACTAAGGACATAATCTCTATTAAAAATATATTCATTTAAAAGTTGGATAATTTCAGCTTCCCGAAAAACTCATTAAACCTCCCTTATTTTTTCATTTCCACTGAAGACTGGCATTTGGGAGCCACGGAGGTCACCAAAGGGGACAGGACACATGGCCTCACTACACATGCCAGAAGGCTACACAGTATAATCAAAACGAGAAGCTGAACAGAGCACGTCGAAGGGGAAGTGTACCACCGTGGGAAAGACAGTAGACTGTATAGTTATCTCCAAGATGGGGTATGACCCTAAAACTATACAATCTACTACCTCATCCCACAGAGCACCAGAGTTCATCTTCAGCCCTCTTGGGCCAGCTACTTGGAAGGGTCAGGAGAAAGAATCAACCAATTAGAAAGAAGAGGAAGAGGAAGGGAGAGTTACCTGAGAGGTTCTGTTCAGTGGAGTCATTTGTCTTAGATGCAACACACTGTAAAGAGAAGGGACAGACCAATGTGGGACTCTGCAAACACATTAGAGCTCAACTGTAATAGCCACCCCTCCCCCTCCCCACACACATATGCCATCTATGAGTTCAATGCCTGAATGGAAGATGAGTACTTAAGTGTGCAAATATATCTCCAATTTCTCTAATACATACTCATGTTCAAGGATGGTTTGGGAATAAGTGGGAAACTGCCAGGTGGCTGACTAAAGAATGAGAAGGATAATAAAAACCATTTTAGAGCTAGGTTGGACATAGGACATGACCTGAACACAATCATGAAACCAGCAAGAATTTCTCAAAGTTTTATCTATACGTATTTTCCTTCCCTGGGCTCATTTTGACCACTTCAGCTTTTTCCATTACATGCCAGGCTTGCTCATTTTCTATCCTTTTTTATGTGTTTAAAACAATATTACTGTTTACTAGAGGCCCGGTGCACAAAAATTTGTGCGCTTACCTCGGGAGATGTCCACTTGCCAGCGGGGAACAGGCCTAAGCTGCAGTCGGACATTCTTAGCGCTCTTGAGGAGGTGGGAGAGGCTCCGCCACCATCGTTGTACTGTCAGCCTGGCTTGTGGCTGAGCAGAGCTCCCCCTGTGGGAGCACACTGACCACCAGGGGGCAGCTCCTGCATTGAGCGTCTGCTCCCTGGTTGTCAGTATGTGTCATAGTGACCAGTCGTTCCCAGTTGTTTTGCTGTTAGGGTCCGTATGCATATTACCCTTGTATTATATAGGAAGGAGGAGGATAGAGGCCTGGTGCACGGGTGGGGGCCGGCTGGTTTGCCCTGAAGGGTGTCCCAGATCATGGTGGGGGGGTCCCGCTTGGGTGCCTGGCCAGCCTGGGTGAGGGGCTGAGGGCCGTTTTCAGGCTGGTCACGCCCCCGGGCTGGAAGCAGGTATCTGGGATTTATTTAACTTCTATAATTGAAACTTTGTAGCCTTAAGCGAAGCCCAGGTCAGGTTGTCCCTGGCAATCAAGGCTCTCAGCCCCTCTTTGAGTGGAGGCCACGCCAGCGGGAAGCAGGTACCTGGGATTTATTTATCTTCTATAATTGAAACTTTGTAGCCTTGAGTGGAGCTCAGGGCTGGCCAGGGCAGGCGGGAAGCTTGGCTTCCTCCATCGCCTGGGGCAACGCAAGCCTCCTGCTCGCTCCAGGTCTGTGGCTGCAGCCATCTTTGTGACGGACTGACGGAGTGAGGAGTGATGGTTAATGTGCATATTACTCTTTTATTAGGTAGGATTAGGTAAAAGTCCTATATAAATGTATTTCTTAGAAAAAGCTCATCAAAACTGAACATTACAATATCCTTCTTTTTAATCCATCAGATACCTTAACTGCTGAGTAGGGTATAATAAAGTATTTCACTGAAGTCTTTTAATTTCTACTAGAGGCCCGATGCATGAAATTTGTGCGGGGAGAGGCCCTCAGCCTGGCCTGCGCCCTTTTGCAATCTGGGACCCCTTGGGGGATGTCCAACTGCCAGTTTAGGCCTGATCCTAACCACCTGCCTGCTTGGTCCTTACTGCTTGGCTCCCGCCACCACCACTGTGCTTGCCAGCTGTGGGAGCGCACTGACCACCAGGGGGAAGCTACTGCATTGAGCATCTGACCCCTGGTGGTAAATGCATGTCATAGTGACCAGTCGTTCTGGTCGTTCCACTGTAATATTCACTGGGCTTTTATTATACAGATTAGCTTATAATTCATGTATTTTAAAGCTACACTGTTGGAGGTTCCAGAAATTTCAGAAAAAGGTAGGTAGCTAGCTTCTTTCTAAACCAAAATTATGGTAGAGATTTTAAGCCCTAGAAAATGACATGTGGTGATGGGGTTCAGGGTAAAAACATTTTCTCTGCTCTGAAGCCTAAGCAGATGAAAGAATGGGGTTATCTGGTAAGTCACCCCCCTGCCCTGACACTTTGTAAGGCTATCTACTGAGACAAAGGGAACTGAACCATCAAGAGCATGGTCATAGTAAAGGTCATTCTTTCTGCCCAGTTGCAGTCACTGAAGGTAGTGACTACATAGTGTGACTGCTGAGTCAGGAGCTGCTTTGGTTCTGACTTGTTTTCCCCAGCAAGACATTGGAGAAATTATTTCCCCTCTGGGTTTGAATTCTACCCCCACAAAACGATGTGAATGTACAGCAAATTCTCAGTTTCAATGTGAACATCCAAGGATTCTTCAATGAATCTTGGTGCCATGTGTATGGAAAAATCATAGAAAGTTAAGGCAGACAGACACAGCCAAAGATGAATCTCCCCAGCCCTTAAGAATCACCTGTGCATTCTGATCCCTGTTCTCCTTATCTTCTTTGCCTTTGTCAGTTATTTTTGTTTCTTCCTCAGCCAGTTGTTTCCTCCGTTTTTCTCGCCTTTCTTCCAGCTCCTCATCCCTCAGGAATTCCAGGTGATTAACAATGGGCACTTTAACAACTGGATCAAAGAAGCAAAGATCAGAGGCTACTCAGGGGAGGTGGAGGGAGGAACCAAAGAAGCAGAGCTTGTGGCCTCAGAAAACCAGGGAAACCACTTTCCATGTACTTGTTTCAGCACTGGAGGGATCACTACTGCCCTGATAACTAAGCTGTCACCACACACCTGAAACACAGTCGTGCATACTTTCAGCATCGAGGACTTTACATTCCTCTGTCCAGCGGGTCAGGGCTGTGGGGATGCTGGACAAGGTCCCTGTAGAAGAACAAAGGAGAATGAGACTCTTGGCCTTGTCATGTGTCGACTAAACAATCACAGTATTTTCCGAACAGGATCCAGTGTCTGTCACAAGGACTGGCACATCATAAGTACCAGAGATAATAAAGTTTTTATAGCCCAGCCAGCATGGCTCAGGGGTTGAGTATCGGCCTATGAACTAGGAGGTCACAGTTGGATTCCTGGTCAGGGCACATACCTGAGTTGAGGGCTCAATCCCCAGTATGAGATGTGCAGGAGACAGAATCATCAATGATGAGAATCATTGATCGGCTATCTCTCTCTCCCTCTCCCTTCCTCTCTGAAATCAATAATAATATATTTAGAAAAATAAAATTTTTGTTGCTTTGGCTAAGTCATTGAGTGGTTCTGGCTTCTATTATAAAATGGGGCTTTTTGAGACAGGGCAGATACTGTGCTGCTTTCCCTCAGCAGAGAAAAAGTAGAATCTGATAAAAATGCATCACACAAACTTGCCTGCTTGGCTGGTAGCTGTGCTCTGGTCATGGAAAAAGTCATCCAGCAGTTCGTCGTCAGACCTGGCAATAATGTGGACGTCATCATTGCCCACCAGGAGGCGGGCCCGGCCCCGGCTTTGTAAGGGAAGGCTGCTGCTCAGCTGAAGGATGTCAGCGGCAGCAGAGGGACCAAGTAACCTGTAGGGTGATGGTGGAATGCCATGGTCACTGTACATCGGGGCCCTTCAACTTATTACTGTGCGACCCTTTCTGCATCCTCTCGAAATGCGTAGCACTATTACGAACCGATCACACAACAAATAAGTTGAAGTTACTTTCGTGTAACTACTCCACCAGTTTGTGAACTTTATTCAGGCTGAGGTTGCACATTAGTCCACAGTTCCTGGCACAAGGTGAGTGTCACTGATAATGCCTCCCTTGCACACCCACTGTAGTTTGTACAATGACCATTAAGGTATCTATAACCCTTTCTTTCATTTCTAAAACTACTTAAAAGTAACTTCAGAAGTGAAAGAAACACTAAACCTTAGGGCACAAATCATGTTCTGTCTGTATCTAAAGTGTTAAGTGCTTGGTATATGAGATGCTTAATGATTGCTTAGTGAATACACCAAAAGCAAAAGAACATGTTATACCATTTGGCATTCCCCAAAAGGCTGCACATATAGTTTACAAGGAAATGGGACAAATATGTTATCGGTGTGTGTGATGAGAGCATTAAGTGATGAACTGCTCCCTCCAGGTTAAGACAATGCTGAAGCCCAGTGAGCCCAACAACCTTTGTAACTCACCTCTGGAGTATGAGAGGAGGGTTGGGCTGGCGATTCCCAGGGTAGTGAACATGAATGGTGTGACCTGTATTGGCTGTCAGCTGCCTTAGGGTCCTTTGACTGCGCCCGATGCCCTGGGTGAGACGTGTCGTAGAGGAGCCACTTCCCAATGTCAGGGAACTGTGGTCTGCATGGCGTACCATCAGTGGGTGGGTGGTAGGGATATTTCCTGGGGATGGGGGGATGTCTGCTGCAAGGACAATATGCAAGGTGTCAGTGCCAAAAAAATTTTCCTTCCATGATTGTTCAAGCAGAACCATGTCTCCTGGGCCTTACTTCCTCACACGGAAACCTGAGCTTTGTCCTTTCTCCCTCATTCCCACAACTCATCTATGATCACTGACACTACCATAGTTTATGCCACCATTTCTCACCTAAATACTACAACAGCCTCCTAAGTAGTACCTTCTCCCAATCCATTCTCCACACTATAGCCACAGTGATGCTTCCAGGCCCCTCAGCAACATGCTGCATCTGCCACTTCGAAGAGTCCTCTCCCTCATCTTCACCTGTTCTTTTGTTTTTGGCTTAGATATCACTTCCTCTGACTCTACAGATTGGCTTACTAACCATTTACTCTGTGCTTTCTTACCATACTACAATATAGTTCCTGCTTATTTATAATTCCTAATAGACCATAAGCTCCCATGAGGGAAAAGGGCTGTTTTCTTTGCACTCTTCAAGTATTTGTTCCATTTGTTGAATAAACAAAGGCTCAACGTAAGGAAGATCGATGCAAATCACAAAAATGCAAAGAAAATCACAGAATAAAAGGTATCTTGAAAATCATGTTATCTAACCCATTTCCCCCCCTTTTCAAACTTTTCATTTATAGGCGACAAACAGGCTCAAAGAGGTAAGAGCAAATCACAAAAATGCAAAGAAAATCACAGAATAAAAGGTATCTTGAAAATCATGTAATCCAACCCTTTTTTTTCCTTTTCAAACTTTTCATTTACAGGCGACAAACTGAGGCTCAAAGAGGTAAGAGACTACTTGGCCAAGACAACCCACCAGAACAGTCTTTTCTGCTATATCATGCTTGTGATTTGGGATTAAGAGCTGCCTTCTCAAGACAGGTTGATTTTAAGAACTCGATGCTAAAAGGGAACTGTGACATTGATGGGGGAGGAGGGAAGAGATTCACTCTCTCCTCCGAAAAGATGCATCTTTGATGAACAAAGTGAATGTGCTCAAATCTACTCCCCAATGCCAAGCTCAAAGGCGTCCATACAAACTCTTAAGATCCAGTGTTAGAAATAAAGATTATTGAATGACTTGTTACTGTAGGGTGCCTGACGCAGTCAGCCTTGGTATCTCATTTTTTATAAAATTCAAGCAAATCAAGTCGTCCAGGCTCTAAATTAGCTGCCTGATTACTGAGGTGGAGAGAACAAGAGCCTCTCACTATTCTTTCTGCTAAGCATACACTTATTGAGAGAGATGGATTCAGATATCCCTTGCCCCAGGATGTTGGCATAGGAAAAGAAGTGCTGTCTATCAGATTCATAGCTGCTCTGCTTCAATCACTGTTTGGCTTACCCTAGAAAAGGGTATAAGAATCAAGAGATAAAACCCAACTGAGCCCCTGTATCTTACTAGCACTGGAGAACATGTTGTCAAACTCAATGATGAGATCATCCTCCCGGTCAAAGCGCTCAAATCGGACCAAGGGAGAAGCGTTCATATCAGGGTAATCCTCATCCAATTCCATTTCAGAGCCATCGTCGTCATCGTCTTCATCTCCCTCTTCACCTTCATCATCCTCCTTAAGGGGAAAATAGGAGATGGAGAATTGCTGGGGGTAAGGATTTTCTGAAGTCTGGTGTCATGGCCACATTTGCACATGAGGGAGGGAGGCGCTGAGGCTAGCCACCCAGGCTGTTGGTTTTCTCCAGCTCTGTGTTCCCATGGAAGAGGTTGTCTGAACCAACCCAACACAGTCCCCCCTCACCTGATCATCTTCCTCATCTTCCTCCTCCTCCTCCTCTTCATCCTGACTATCATCCTCATCCTCGTTACTGCCACTGCTGTCCTCTTCCTGAGTGTGCTCCTCCTCATCCTCAGGGTCCAGGATATTCATGGAATCTAAAACAAAGGGAGCACATTGGAGGACTATACTGAGTAGCTAGAAAACAGGCTACTGTGCAGGCCAGCAGATTGAGTGGGAAGGCGATGTGGTATCTGACTCTAGGAGAGGAAGAACCAGATCTGGGGTGATATACAGACTAAGTGAGCCAGCCCTGATTTCCTAAAAAGTGCTACTCAATGCATCAAACGCTGAGCAGGGTGGCTGAATGTGGAGGTTTGAAGAGCCATGGTCTAGGACTTGGCCAAGCCTGCTGGTGCCCCCTTGCCTTTCCAGCCCTACTTTGCTACTGACTGCATCCTATTGGTAAGAGGGAATCGGGAGCGATGATAGCAGGTAGGTGAGAAGAAAGCGAACCAAGTAAGAAGTGACAAACTTTTGGGCAAGCAGTAGTAACATGTTATTTGAAAAACTGGCTGAGGATAAAGTGGATGGTGTATGTCAGCGCATGCAGACAGATGCTTCCTTATTCTGCATATTTGGGCAGCTGCCTCCAGGAAAACCCTAGTGTAATATCTGTCAGACGTGCAGGGCAAGAAGGGAGGCCTTTCCGGCCTCGGCACTCTCACCTTCTCGGTTGGCCTGCAAGGTGGAAGCTTGGCTGAGGTTGGAAGGAGCTTCATCCATCAGCACGTCCTCTTGTGATTCATCCTCTCCACTTCTGCTCACTGAAGGTTACAGAGCAGAGCCTTCACTGAACAACAGAGGACTCCCCTTTCCAGATTGGGTGTGCCTAAAGTAGCTATGTACACCCAGCAGACATCCTTTTTTTTTGGATGAGGGAGAAGACCTGGGTTCTCTTGCTTTTGACTATCTACTTGAGCTTGGCCAGTCACTTTACCAGTCTGAGTCTCAGTTTCCTCATCTGTAAAATGGGATGATCACATCTGCCTTGCCAATTCCACTAATTGTAAAACCACAGAGGATAACGGGTGTGAAAAAGCCTTGTCAAATTTAAAAATACTTGTCTACTTCCACTATTCATCTGATTTCTGTCATCAATAAAATAAAAAAAGTAACACATACACCCTTGGAGCCAGGTGACAGTAGGGTACTTAGCCGTTTTCCCTCTCAGTGGTAAAAAGGGCTACCCTTAGGGAATGATCATTTTTTGTTACACTACTGAGACTCAGAGGCAGAAAGCCCCTGAATTTTGCTGAAGAACTGAAAGGAAAGCACTTTCTCACCCTACAGCCTTTATAGCCTACTCTAGGCTTCCATGAATAATAAACACTCTTAATGTGCCTGATGTATCATCTATACTGCTGGCCACCCCCACCACCTCCCCCACATAGGCAACACTTCAGACCCACCACAGGTCTGTTGATGGATTGTGAATTTTTCAATTGTAAGACAGTCAACATCAAGACAAGCAGCAATCTAGGCTGGCTATGAGCCCTTAGGCAGAGCTGAGCAAGCAGATGATGAGAAAAAGGGTCCTCCCAAGAGAGACTGAGGCAAAGGAAGAGGCTTTACTCAGTTCTGGGGCTCTCACCTATAATTGTACTGTTCCCAGATCCGCCATCCCTCTCAAGCAACTCATCTATCAGGTCCTCCAGCTCATTCTCAACCTGGAGAGAAATAGAACATATATAGATGCACACAAGTCTATCATTGTGCTAGCACTGAAACCCTAAAAAAAAAGCCAGCAAGGGAGCATGTATTTCTAGGATAATGTATGACAGAGGTGTTATATAAATACCACACACTTGGTGGTGCTAAGAGCACAGAAACTACCACGTACTGCCAATCCACACTCAGAATGTCCTTCAAATGGATCCATTCCAGCGATCTGAGACCAGGTTAGTCTTTATACTGTCCAGGAATACATGCAGATCTCCTTAGAACTAGCAGCTTAGGACTGTAGGCCCAATTTCTTACCACTGCTACCAGCTCCAGAAATTACAATGCTTTCTTTAGGGTTGTTATAAGACTATTGTTTGAATACCTCAGTGAGAGCTGGTGCTATAGGAATGGCAGTAATGTTAAGGAGCTTCCATTAATACCAGAGCCAAGTAAATCAAAGACCTTGGGCCCAAAAGCCAGCTCTCTACATCAACATTTCACCTGTGCCGAAGTTTTCTTGTTGGGATCGATTCCATATCATAGTACATAGCATCCTGCCCTCCCCCACCCATCATTTAATACAATCCAAATACATTTACTGAGCATCTACTAAGTACATCATCTGTGCTCCTTTACAAAGCAGACAGCATTGCGGCAAGGATCTAAAGTACTCACCCACCCACATCACTTGGGGGTTTTGGTTCAGCGCCGCAAAAGGGGTATGCTGGGTGATCTGCCTCCCTACCTGCATCTCTTGTGAACTGAGCACCTCAGGCTGCCCAGCAATCACCACTGAGTCGGTTTCAGCCTCCCCATCCATGATATCCCCATCTGCCACCTCTGTCTGAGTGACATCATGATCCTCCTCCTGCACTTCTGCTTCCCCAGGCTCGCCTGAAACAATCAACCAACCAGCAAAATAATCAAAGGGTGCCTATGTGCAAGGCACCATGAGGCAAGCGTGAAGACAGTAAGGTCCCTTCCCTGGGCAAGTTTACAAGTTCTCAGAGAATAAATGAATGGGTGACAAAGGAAAAGACAAGGCTACGTGTGAGGACAGCCAAATAAGGCTGCAATTTTAAGCAATTCTTTGTGGGGCACATTCCCACGCCACTATGACAGATCTCTGGAAGGCCAGCAAGTTCCCAGGGAAACAATACCAAGCCAGAATAGTTGTGATGCCCATAAAACAACTATGCCCACCCTGCCAGCACTCCAGTCCATTTGCTCCGATTCCCTACCTGGGTCCTGCTGGTTGCTATTGGAGTCCTGAGTAGCTCCTTGGGCATCCTGCTCAGCTTTGGTCTTGTTAGAAGCACTCTTGCTGCCAAAAAGGCTACTGGGCTGGTTCACAATCCGGGAAAGTGTTTCTAAAGGCTTCAGAGCAGCATTGACTGTGTTGGCCATGTTGGGACTGGGATAAAGGAAGACACAGAGATGGAGTGAACACAGAAATCCATACTAAAAGGCAACAAGGCTCACCATAGTACAATTATCCCAAAAATGGGCCATGGAAGGTACAAGGCGAGCTTGGGACATACTGTTGTCCTAGAAGACACTTAAAAAAATTAATGAGGTCCTTACTACAGGCCAAATTTGAGATAATCTGAGCATCAAAAAGAATGATTGTACTTATAACACATTAATCATAAAAAGAACCTATAAGAATGCCAGCTAATACAAAGGAATAAGAGAATCAGAAAATCATCATTTTGCAACCAGCAATGTAAATGATTTAGGCAAGGCTCACCAATGAATGCTAAAATTATTGAGTTAAAAATCTTCAGGGGAAAAAAGGGGTCATCTGTAATATTTTTAACAATAAAGATTAAAAAACACACCAAAGAAATGAGCTACAGCAAGTGACAATGAAGTAAACCTTTAAAAATCTTTAGGGCACAGGATATTCACATGATCTTCATGAGCTCAAAAGCATCACCTCACAGATAACTTATTGATACAATGATACAAAGGGAAAATGTAACCTTTAACTATGTGATCAAACTTAGCATCACCAATAATAGGACAAATTGGCATTACATGTCTCCAGATGTGATACACTGAGAAGAACAAATATCATCTACATACTACTCTTGCCAAAAAAGAAAAAAGGTTAGCCCACATTTAACCATAAAGATGCAATTAGACAAATCCAGATTATGGGATCCTAAATAATAAGAGAGGAATATGCTAATTAGCTGTTATGCCCTGAGGACCAGCAGGAGGGTGGGCCACCGAGGTACAAGAGGGCTGTGGAGAGCTGCAGGAGGGGGCAGGGCAGCAAGCTATGAGGGGGGGAGGGGTAGCTATAGGAGGGCAGGGCAGTGGTCGGAGAGCTTACAGGAGGTTGGCAGCAACCTACTGGCTACAAGCGGGCAGCAGAGAGCTACAGGACAGGGCAGGGCAGCAAGCAAGCGGGAGGCGGAGAGCTACAGAGAGGGCAGGGCAACAAGCTATGAGGAAGGTGGAGCGGAGAGCTATAGGAGGGCGGCAGCCTCCTACTGGCGCACGGATTCGTGCGCAGGGCTACTAGTATTACTATACAACATTTGGCCCTCTGGAACAGTCAAGTTACCATAAAAAATAAAAAACAAAACAAGGAGCCTGTGACAACCAAATGTCAACTGAGTGATGCTCACTGGATCAAAATGCTCTCCTCTGGGCTATAAAGACATAACTGGAATAATTGGGGATGTCTGAATATGAAAAATACTAGAGGCCCAGTGTACGGATTTGTGCACCGGTGGGGTCCCTCGGCCTGGCCTGTGGGGATCAGGCTGAAACCAGCTCTCCAATATCCCGAGGGCTCCCAGATTGTGAGAGGGCAGGCCAGGCTGAGGGACCCCACCCGTGCATGAATCCGTGCACTGGGCCTCTATTATGCATATAAGATCTTTGGTTAATCTCTTTCCGCCCTCCCCGCTCTTCCCTTCCCTCTGAGATTCATCAATCTGTTCCATGTTTCCATGCCTGTGGTTTCTGCTCCCGAGTCGAGTGTCTGCCCCCTGGTGGTCAGTGCACAAAAAGCTACCAGTTGGCCGGTTGCTTAGGCTTTTATATATACAGATACTTAGTACTATCATATAAGGGAATGTTTGTTCTTAGGAGAACATGCTACAGTATTCAGAGGTTAAGGAACAAGTTGTTTGCATGAATTTCAAATGATTCACCTCCCATTCATCTCCTGAAAAGGGGATGGGAGGGGGTGATTAAAGAAAACAGAACTGGTTAGTCTAGGTCAGGATAACCAGACTTTCCCTTTTTAACTGGGGATAAATCATAGAAAAATGCCTGCTAGTAGTATAGAAGGAAAGATAGAAATTAGAAAGCTGTCATTGATAGCCCCCAGAGAAATTAACTGCCGCATGCAAAGATTATCAACTGGCATTAAGAACATTAATTAAGTATATAGTTGATAGGGAACTAGATATTTGTATAGTGCCAAAGTAACAACAACACAAATTATACAATAAGATATGATATATCCTTGCCAATAATGTTTAAATAGCTCCATTAAGTCTCCAGCTCTAAGTAAAGGAACAAGTTAAACTATGCTGCAAGGTATCAAATGGACCAAATCCAGAAAGTGAGACACTGCAGGACAGCTGACCCGGTCACTTCAACAAATTAGTATCATGAACAACAGCAATAAAATAAAGATTTAAAAAATGAATTAAGGCCCTAGCTGGTTTGGCTCAGTGGATAGAGTGTCGGCCTGCAAACTGAAGGGTCCCAGGTTCAATTCTGGCCAAGAGCACATGCCTGGGCTGTGGGCTCGATCCCCAATAGGGGGCATGCAGGAGGCAGATGATTCTCTATCATTGATGTTTCTATCTCTCTATCCCTTTCCCTTCCCTCTCCAAAAGCAATAAAAATATATTTTAAAAAAATAAAAAAAAAATGAATTAAAAACCTTTGTTAGAATAGAAGTACAAGGGATACAACCAGATGCAATGTAAGGTCCATAACTGAATTCTGGTTTGGACAAAAATTTTGAATATAGATTTGGGCATTAGATAGGATAAAACTTTATTTACACAGAAAGGTAGATACTAAAAAAGAGCAACAAATAAATAAACAAAAACAGAAACAAAAAACAAACCTACCCCACCTAAGGTTTCACAATAGCATGTATAGTTCTATTTATGTATGTGAAGAAAACCACTGACAGATATACAACAACAGTGGCATCTGGGTGGTAGGAATATGATGTCTATTTTCACTCATCTGTAGTCTTATGATACACATATAATCTTATAATAAAAGGTTATTTTTTAAAAAATATTTTGAGACTTTTTTTTTTTTTACAAAATATATATATCTTATTGATTTTTACAGAGAGGAAAGGAAGCAGGCTAGAGAGCTAGAAACATTGACCAGCTTCATCCTGCACGCCCCCCTACTGGGGATCAAGCCCGCAACCAAGGTACATGCCCTTGACTATAATTGAACCCAGGACCCTTCAGTCCACAGGCCGACGCTGTATCCACTGAGCCAAACCAGTTAGGGCAAAGGTTATTTTTATTTTTTTTAAAATATATTTTATTGATTTTTTACAGAGAGGAAGGGAGAGGGATAGAGAGTTAGAAACATCAATGAGAGAGAAACATCAATCAGCTGCCTCCTGCACACTCCCTACTGGGGATGTGCCCGCAACCAAGGTACATGCCCTTGGCCGGAATCGAACCCGGGACCCTTGAATCCGCAGGCTGATGCTCTATCCACTGAGCCAAACCAGTTAGGGCATAAAGGTTATTTTTAATTAAAGAGGGGAAGCTTGGGAAAAAATTTAGTGACAGAGTTCAACTCTTGAGTTTCCAGTAAATGAGAAAACTAAGGCCTAAAAACAGAAAGTGCTATGCTTAAAAGCCACAATACTAAGAACTCAGGTTCCCACCTACACCCAAACTTTTCCTTATCACACTGGCTGTTCACTACTCAGCTGGCAAGAAAACATGAAATATTAGGCAAATGGAGAAGCAAGCCGCATGATTAAAGAGAGGGCAAAAGCCTGGGGCTTGGAAATGATTTTACCTGGACAGGTCCAGACTGTGAGGCACTCTGGCCAAGTCATTAACCAGTCCCTTCTTCAGGAAGAGTCGAATGATATTGTTCATGCCATTGTGCTGGGTCTTGGCTGTGGCACTGCTGTAGAAGCTGGACGTGGAGGGGCAGGACTCCATGATAGTACTGATGATACACATCACTGCCTGAAGCCTGGGAGAGAAGTTTGACATCTCTATCACGTGAATATAGCGTGTTCTTAGACCACATCTTCACTATCTTGCCTCAGATAACCCTCTGTGTTCTATTACTTCCTACAAGTAACAACTAAACAGATGAGAACTTACTCCTTGGGTGGTAGCATTCTTCACTCTTTAAACGTAATTTAAAAAATTGAATAACCTGCTCTTGTTTAAAGAATGAAAATAGTCCTTTGTTTTCTCTAAGTTGTTTACCCACCTACTCCAAATGTAATCAGTTTGAGAGAACCAGAGAATATACAGTACTGCTATAAACAGAACTCTTGTTCAAATGCAAGAAATCCAGTGGGCCAAGAATGAAGTAAGGGGATGATACTGGTCACCAGCACTAGGTCAGGCATGAATTTTACCTGGCATGTTTCTCTGTACTCTCAGCCATAGCCAGTGCCCGTCCCAGGGCTGCTTTTACTTCATTCACAAGGGCCACCTGGGCATCTGTGCCACTCCCTGCAGCAGCCAGGCTTGCGAGGAATAGGCGGGCCAGGGCAGGCGTGTCCTTATCTTCTGCATTCTGGGTATGTGGGAGGAGGTGGTCCAGGACAAAAGCTAGCACACTGCAGTCCTGAAAAGTCATTAAGCATGACATTTACTCACAAGCACAGTTATGCCATATTGTTTGTACACCAACAAGGTACACTGACACAGAGTTGATTCTTGAAGTCACCCAGCCAGATGAGAAAACCAGGCTTAAAGGTACAAGCTAAGTGAGTAGCAAATCCAGATTTTATGCTCCCAAGTCCCATTTACATCTTCATTTAGATGTTACTTGGCATTTCTTAAAAACATTTTTATGTGTGATATTTAAATAGAACTGTTCATAGCAAACCTGTAAGAGTTAATGCAATCCGATATTTTCCCCATCTAACAGATGGGCAATATGAAGTCCAAAGAAATGTGACTTGCACAAAGAACTTAGTCAATGGCAAGGATTCAAATCTTGATTCCTAACTGAGCGCTATCATCCTTTCAGTATTCAATTAAATTACAATATTACCGACATCTACAATGTGCCCAGAACCCTGGGCTAGAAATTGGCAGGGTTTGAATGAGAAATGGCACGATCATAGATATGGATATGCAAAAACACTTAATGCAGGGTTACTTAAAATAGCAAAAAAGGTCCAACAACAGGGAAGAAAATAGAATTAGACTTCCCTCTAACAATGATGTATCCCCCAATATTTCCTTATCTTAAAAAGAAAACTTAGTTCTGCTGTCATTCAAGCAGATTTTGGATTAAAATGCACTGATGATTTTGGGACCAGATAAGATGATTGCCGCACAACTGAATATACTAAATGCTACTAAATTGTACACTTTAAAATGCTTAATTTCATATGAATTTTACCTCAATAAAAATGCAGCGAAGAATTCTAGAGTCTGGAAAATTAGATAAGGTGGCCTTGTTAAGACACCTATTAGAATTTTAAAAATTTCCCAGTAGTGACTAAAAAGTTAAACCGTTTTCTGAATAAAAGTGTAAATAATTTTGTGACATTATTAATAAAAACTAAAAAAAAACTTTATAATTTGGGAAAGCAATGTAATTGACTAAAAAGGATTTGGAATCAGACCTAGGTTTCAGTTCTAGTCCTGCTACTCTGAAGTGTGGCCTTAGACAAGTTAATGACCTCTCTGAGCCTTCTCTCTTCTCTATTAAGGGGAGAAACACCAACAACCTTTCAGTGCTGATAAGAGGATTATCAGTAACACTAGAGGCCCGGTGCATGACATTCGTGCACTGGTGGGTGTGGGGGGGTCCCTCAGCCCGGCCTGCACCCTCTCCAATCTGGGAGCCCTCAGGGGAGCTCTCTCCAATCCGGGAGTTTCTGTCTGTCTTTGCAATCATATGAGCGAATAGTCTGAGACCCCAACTCAGTTTGGTTTGTTGCTCACAGAATAATAGAGGCATTTCACCCCGCTTTGCTTCATTGGTGGAGATTTCCTGGAAGTTTTAGGATATCTTCCCTTTAATTTTTCCTAGACACTCTGACTTTACTTATGTCTCTCACCTTTGCTTTCCCTCCATCCCCCTCCACAACAGTAACTTGCTCCAGGCTCACTTCAGTGATTCTCAACCTTCCTAATGCAATAATTTTATGGTTGGGGGTCACCACAACATGAGGAACTGTATTAAAGGGTCATGGCATTAGAAAGGTTGAGAACCACTGCTAGTGTCTAGGAGATCCGTCTACCACCAGAACTACGATTCTCAGCATTCCTGGTGCTCCCCGCGATCTTGGTTTTCCCTTCGTGCTCTGTCTCTGTCCCATGGCCTCCCACTCTGCCAAGTCCTCCAAGCCGCCAGCTCTCCCGCTCTGCTCTCTGTCTGGTGGATTGGGGAGCCAAGTTCCCAAGCCACTCCACTCTCCACTGGCTCTTCCACTCTGCTCTCCGCCCGGTGGCTTGGGGAGAGCAACCGAGGGAGCCATGTCCTCCCAAGCCACCAGCTCTCCCACTCTGTTCTCCACCCGGTGCCTGTGTATGCAAATTAACCCACCACCCTTGACAGGTTAATTTGCATACGTGCCCCTGATTGGCTGGTGAGCATAGTGGAGGGACAGTCAATTTACATGTTTCTCTTTTATTATATAGGATTTGTAAAGCACCTATGAGTACCCAGTACCAGTGGGTTACTTGGAATATATTAAGCAGATACTTAATAAATTTGCAACTTTTTCCACAAGTAATGCTATTATAAATTATAACTACAATTTGCATAAATGAGTAAAAACTTTGAAATAAATGCCGTGTATATTTAACACATATATTCCATGAAGAACTCATATACAAAATATATAAAAAATTCAATAGAAAACAAGACTTAAACACTTCATATCCAAATGGCCAATAAAGACAGAGAAATTTTAATGATAATGCAATACCATCACAAACACACTAGAATGGTTAAAATATATAAAAATAAATAGGAAAAATACCGAGTAATGGCAATCTGAACTCCCACACATATGCTGTGCCAAAACAAGGTCCCCTTTATGAAAAAACGTCCTTGGGCACCCCTTTACATATATGAAAACATGATACAGTAGCTTTTCTTTTTTCCCCCTAAACATTTGCTTTTCTTTCTTCTTTTAAAAAAAAATATTTTTATTGATTCCAGAGAGGAAGGGAGAGGGAGAGAGAGAGGGAGAGGAAGAGGAAGAGGGAGAGAAACATAAATGATGAGAGAGAATCGTCAATTGGCTGCCTCCTGCTCACTCCCCTACTGGGGATTGAGCCCACAACCCAGGCATGTGCCCTGACTGAGAATCTAACAGTGACCTCCGGGTTCATAAGTTGATGCTCAACCACTCAGCCACACCAGATGGGCCATGATATAGTTTCTTAAAGTGCTCTCTCACTTGAAAAATGTAACCTGAAGATAATTCTCTATCAGGATATATAAAATATGACTTGTATTACTAATACTATTATTACTACATCTGGTATCTTTGCATAGATGTGAGTACATCTGAAAGCTAAACACCAATATTCTTATATGTTTGGTTTATTCTACTGTCCCATAGCTAGGCACCTTTACTTAAGTGACCCACAGGATACCTCTCAAATTCCACATTTTCTCTTCAAACCGTTTCTTCTAACATAAGAGGAATAAAAAAACATGAAACATCTGAGTCCTTGATTTCACCTTTGCCCTCCAAATCCAATTCTTGTCCATTTCTACCTTTAACACATCTCTTTAACTACCTCCCCAACACCCACCAACTTCACCAAGATCCCGTATTGCCTAGATTATACTGAGTCAGATTCCTAACTGTTCTGATTCCAATCTGGTCTTTTGTAATCTCTACAGTGCAGACCAAGTGATATTCCACAAAACAAATTAACAAATTGCAGCAACTCACTCCCTGCAGTGAGCCTGATGGCTCCACATTATGGAAAAAAAGGCATCGCTCTTTAATGTGTCTTGAGAGGCCCCTGCCTCTCTTATCATTGGGCTAACATGCATACGTTCCTAGTAAAGCATCTAACACAGCAGGTGTCCAATGACAACAGTATAAAGTCTTAAGCAGAAGTTGCAAGCATTACCTCTTTGATCAGCTCAGACTGGCCCACAGTGTAGCTGTAGTTGGCAATCAGGGTAGCAATACCAACATAGGACCTCACCAACTCTGCCAGAAGACGAAGAATAGTGGAGGTGGGCATTAAAGGTTTGCTGCCCTTAACTTTCTGTTTGGCTTCTTCAGAGGCTCGGTCCCCTTCTTTATCTTTTTTCCCATCTCGAGACTCCTCTGGAGTTGAAGCTGTTGAGAAAGAGCCACACACCAGTTCAATTCCACACTGAAATATTGGTGAGAACAAGCCTTCGGTGGAAAGAAAACCACTTCTCCACTTTAGGTCAATGGTACAACTTGAATGCCCTTCTCACACTGCAGTGGAAGGACAGAAAGGTCGAACGACCCAGGTCTCAGACATGGTCTGTGGATATAGTACATCAGGGAGGCTTTGCTCAACTGTTCACACATCATCCACCACCTTCCCTCCTCTTATATATAACCTTAAGCTCCAGAAATACTGTACTAATAGCTCTCCAAATATGCCTTGTGTACTCACTCATTTACCTCTTCCTTCCCACGTCTGCTTAGCACACATTTACTTATCTAGCTCAGCTAAAATGCTGATTTCCTCTATCTCATCCATGTAAGTTGCTATTACATCACGTGCCCAGTATACCGCATGCTAGCATGCCTCTATTCCAGCAGTTAATGACGTTATATCATGATGGTTGCTGGTTTCCCTCGCTAGAAAAAATTCTTTAAGTGCAGGGGATGAATCAGTTTCATTTTGATGTCTACTATAGTCTGCTACTAAAGGACATAATGCCTCAGCTGAATAATATTACTATCACCCATACTATAAATGGGCAGTAAGTCCACCAAAATGAGCTAACCAATATTTTACCAGTTAATAGCCTTTTAAAAAATTTTCACTATTAGATATTCAGTTTAATGTCTCCTAACTTCGACCTCAAAGATCTTTCCTATCCAAGGAGAAGCAGTTCTTGAAAGGTCTCATTAGAATTGCTTCCACATGACATTTCTCTAATTCTTGGCAAGTAGCCAATGGACTCTGCCAGGGACAAGAATCCACCATACAGCTAGAACACTGCCATTGGCACCAAAGCTCTATAAGCCAACATGGAAGCCAGCCATCAAAAAATATATACAGGATGATTCAAAGAGTACAACGAAAGAATATTACCATAGCAACCATTACTGGGTTAGTTAAGTCACAGTTCCATTAACTTTAGCATGTAGAAACTCTTTATTTACAGAACACTAAACTCAACTTTGAGAAAGCTCACTTAAACAAGTAAACTTTAAAATTATGCATGTATTCTCTGACTCCCTCAAGAAATTAGAACAAAAGAGGGGAAAAAAAAAACCATTACCTTCTTGGGATGCCCCAGGTGTGTTTGTCTCAGTGGAAGAACCATCTGTAGCAAAGACCTGACTCTATGGAAGAAGAAAACTCCTGAGCCATTATTAATTTCAAAGATAACTACCCCCAAATGGCAGGACTTCTTCCCAGGGTACTGGCTGTAAATGCTACATATTCTCTTTGGCTGATGTTTTAACCACTTATTCTCTCCCCCACTCTCTCCGTTCCCCCACATGCCATTATAATCTGTGGGAAGTCATCTTTATAAATAGTGACTGGGAGATTGGGGGAAAAGAGGAGAATGAAAAATGAATTAAGAAAACATTTCCAACCCAAGGAATGAAAAGAAAATCCCAAAGACACCCTAATTTTATCTTCATTTTTAGGCAACATATAATTTACAGATAAATCAAAATTAATACCTTTGACATTTCCCTGGCATAACCCTGAATACTGAGAATACACAAGTATTGGAAAAGGAGAAGGAAAGTAGGAAGTTGGAACTGACTTACATTAATGGAAAAACTTGACTGTGTATCAAAATCACTGCCCTGCCGAGTAAGTGACCGGTACTGCTGGTATACATCATCACCCATATCTTGCAGGAGCTGGCCAACCTCTTGGGTCATACCCCCAGGTTTAGGATCAGATTTGTCAGCTAGAAAAACAAAATAAAACAAAACAAAACTCTTCTGTAATTGTGCAATGGTAATACCTATTTGGTAGCTTGGACAATTCCACTCCAAGTTGCCACAATTGTTTACATAGTCATATTGCTAGACCTAGTACAGTAAGTCCTCACCTAATGTTGTTGATAGGTTTTGGGACTTTCAACAAAATGTTAATAAAATCAATTTTACACAGGTTAATTGATATAAACATGAGTAAAGTACCTAAGGCATCTTATCAACCTTATAACGACATGACTTTATTTGAGGACCTGCTGTGTAACCAAGACAGCATGGCTGAAAGCCTCATTCTATCACTAACTAGTTTTGTGACCAGAGGCAATTTACTTTGCTCACTTTCCTCAGCTGTCACTCCACTAAGCTTAAATTAACATACCTAGTATTACCAGCATGTCTAGTGTAGTGGGAAGGTCAATCAGTGGTTTTAATAAATTGTTGAGTGTTTTTTTTTGGGGGGGGGGTATAAGATTGGTTAAAGATTCTGTGCACATAGAAGCTAGGAGCTCTACATCAAAATGCTGTATGGATGAAAAGCGCCAAAGATCCATATTTTCTTGACTTATTAAAGGCAGTGTTCATCACTTTCTGGCAATCCTGTGGGACCTATCAAATAAGTATGTCCTGAATAAAACCCAGAAAAATCTTACTGGAATGAAATCTTAGGTTCAAACAATCCACTCATGTGTTTCCCAGTAATTATACAGAGCATTTTAACTAGGGATAAAGATGGACTGAGAAGGTGGTCTCAAAGGTCAGGAAGCCTAGATGTATCTTCTAATATTGTTCCCAGCTCCTTTGGGTAATAAAGATGTTTTGTTTCTGAGAGTGAACACATTAAGAGACTACCTGGTATTTTATTTTTAGACTAGAGGCCCGGTGTACAAAAATTTGTGCACTTGGGGGGGGGGGTCCCTCAGCCCGGCCTATGCCCTCTCGAAGTCTAGGACTCCTTGGGGGATGTCCACCTGCTGGCTTAGGCCTGCTCCCTGGGGGATCGGGCCTAAGCTGGCAGTCAGACATCCCTCTGGCAGCCCGGGAGCCCTCGGGGGATGTCCACTTGCCAGCGGGGAACAGGCCTAAGCTTCAGTCGGACATCCTTAGCTCTGCTGAGGAGGCGGGAGAGGCTCCTGCCACCACCACTGTGCTGGCAGTCGTCAGCCTGGCTTGTGGCTGAGCAGAGCTCCCCCTATGGGAGTGCACTGACCACCAGGGGGCAGCTCCTGCATTGAGCGTCTGCCCCCTGGTGGTCAGTGTGTGTCATAGTGACCAGTCGTTCCCAGTTGCTCTGCTGTTATTACATAGGATAGAGGCCTGGTGCATGGGTGGGGGCCAGCTGGTTTGCCCTGAAGGGTGTCCCGGATCAAGGTGGGGGTCCTGCTGGGGTGCCTGGCTAGCCTGGGTGAGGGGCTGAGGGCCGTTTTCAGGCTTGCCACGACTGCGGGCTGGAAGCAGGTATCTGGGATTTATTTATCTTCTATAATTGAAACTTTGTAGCTTTGAGCGGAGCTCAGGGCCGGCAGGGCAGGCGGGAAGCTTGGGTTCCTCCATTGCCGGGGGCAACCCAAGCCTCCCCCTACACCCACAATTTGCATATTCACTCGTGATTGGCTTGTGGGCGTGGCTTGTGGGTGTAGCAGAGGTACATGTCAATTTGCATGTTTCTCTTTTATTAGATTAGACAGATGTTTTTAAATGAGTTTTTTAGAGAGAGGAAGGGAAAGGGAGAGATAGAAACCTTGATGTGAGAGAGAAACATCGATCGATTGAATCTGAAACCTGAGCATGTGCCCTAACTGGGAATCGAACCAGTGACCTCTTGGCACATGGGATGACGCTCAATCCATCAAGCCACACTGGCCAGGCAAGACTTCTTGGTATTTTATTTTCAACTTGCTAACAAGATGCTCTTATCTTTTTAATCACTGTTCATTTTCCCCACTGGATGGGATGTACTTTCTTTCATATCACGGAACTCTGGCAATCCCATTTTTATCATTTAATACTTCTTCCAGAAAACACATATTTTAAGAAACTTCCCTACAGGCCCCACCTCCACCACGTCAGATGCCTTGCTCTAGGACTCACCACTACTTCGGCATCTGTCATACTACATTACTATTAACTTCTTTAGAGAAGGGCACTGTGTGGCTTATTTATCTTGATTCCCAGAGGATGGGCATACAGTGAGTGTTCACTAAGGCATGAATTGGTTGAAATGACCCAGGCAAAGTGCTCAGCTTCCTCTGGTGGGCTAGCTACATACCTTCCTCTGGAGCATGGTATGCAGCCAGTGCATTCAGCATGTCGTAGATCACTTCCTTGATAGTATCAGGAATGACAGGCAGTGGTGAGGGTTTCAAAGGGGTTGTTTTCACCAGTTGGACAGCATTAGGACCTTTAATTCTAAGATTCTCAAATTCATCATCTGAAGCTAAGCCAAAGTGAGACAGAAAAATTAGTCAATAGTGAACTGGTACCTACATTTGGTTACTGCTAGAAACTTAGAAAGGGGCTTACATAACATATAAGCTTGGGAAAGGAGGTAATTTCCAATGTTCAAGCAGCCTATCAGAGTATCTGCCTTTTACCTTCCCCAATTACCATAGGATTTAATACAGCTGTAGCAAATGGTAAAAGAGCACAGGCTTTGGAGTTGGGGAGACTTGGTTTTAAAATCCAATTATATTACAAGATCAATGCCAAATTACTTTCAAGAAACCTCAAATTTCTCATTCTTGAAACATGAGGATTAAATGAGACCATACATGCCCAGCACAGGGTCAGGCACACTGAGGTACCCCAAAATAATTAGCCCCCCCACCCAACTTTTTATTTAAAAACAAACAAAACAAACAATCCACAACCCTACAGAAACATTGAAAGATTAGTAAATAAATATCCATATACTTTTCATATAGAATCACCATTTGTCTACCTCTAAATATATCTAACCATACACCTAACATCAAGGATATTTTCCGATATAACCATCATAACACCCAGGAAATTTAACAAAGACACAATTATATTATCTAACAACTAGAGGCCCAGTGCATGAAAATTCATGCACTGGAGGGGGGGGGGTCCCTCAGCCCACCTGTCTCCTCTCACAGTCCGGGAGCCCTCAGGGGCAGGAGGCGACCAGGCGATCAGGGGAAGGTGACACCCCGCCTCGGGCTGCTGGGCAGCCATCGGGCTGGCCCTGGGCGGCTGGGGGGCTGAGGGTACTGGGGATCTCTGAAGGCAGGCACGCAGAGCAGCAGGGCCTGCTTGCTGCCCTGGTGGGGCTGAGGGGACTTGGCTCTGCCATCTTGTGGCAATGGGCACCACCATCTTTGAGGGCGGGGTAGCCAATTAGCATATTCCCTCCTTATTGGTTGTGGGTGCCGCCATCTTTGAGAAGACATGAGGGTCAATTAGCATATTCCCCTCTTTAATAGATAGGATAGTCAGTATTCAAATTTCTCCAAATCTCTTTTATTTGGTCCACAACCCCATCAAGGTTGTTGGGGGTTATCTCTCTGGTCTTTTATCTAGAAGATCCTTGCATTTTTCCACTTTCAATATATTTATATTTTTGGAAAAGAATCTAGGCCAGTTTTCTTAAAGAATGTCTCACAATTTATGTCTAATTGTTTCCTCATAATTAAATATAGGCCAAACACTTTTGGCAAGAATATACTGAGGATACTGTATACTTCATTCTGTATCATGAGTCATTTATCTGTTTGTTCCTCAACTATCATTCAATCTATAAGCCATTCACTGTATGTAAGCCCTGCTGCCACACTAAGATGAGTTCTTGAAAAGCAAGGACAATCCTTGGTATTTCTCTCAGAGATTACCACAGGACAAGGACCTATTGAAGTACCACTGAACTGACTCACATGATCAATCAGCCAATGTCCCAAAGCTTGCCTAAGGAAGCTTTCCAAGTTACAGATCTCTTTGAAGAAAATTTCTGGGGTTATACTAGGCCATAGACCTCAATGTCTCAAAAGGCCAGGAGAATGGGAAACTTACCAGTTCCTGAGCCCCGAGGGGCTGGAAGGGCAATGCGGATACAGCAGTTGGCCACTTCTGTGAAAATGTCTGGATTGCGGCATGCAGCCGGCCCAAGGACACGAAGGATATAGTTGATCTCCCGAGAGCCGAGGCTGCCAGATACAACACCAGAGGTAGTGCTACCAGCTCCACTTGTAGCTGCTGAACGAACAACCTAGTAAAAAGAGGGAGAAACACTGCTGATTAAAGACCACTTTCTAAAAATACAATTGCATTCAAGGAAGAGTTTCCAAGGATTAAAATACTAACCAAGCTCTGCCTCAAGACAGTGAATAACAGATTTAGATTTTGGGGAGAAAGATAAACTTGGTCTTTTAAGTCCCTTCCCAATTCAAAAATGTGGCTTACAAAAAAAACCCCCAGCATTCAGCATATCCCAAAATTATAAAATATTAGACCAGATGGTATATGATCTTTTAGATAAACTGGGAAATATATCTAGACCACTGATCATTCATCCAAATTATGGCTCCCACATTTAAGTGCCAGCTCGTAGCCTTCCCAAAGGCTGTCCTAATTTTAAACTGAATGGTTCAAACCCTAAAAATATATAATATTGATATCCACTCAGTGTATAAGAATAAAATTAAAGATTTTCTTTATGTCTCAAAGCCAATCATCCATTTCAGATAATGATAGCCACAGGAGATATCAAACTATATTTATGGATTGTTTGCTTTGATACCACAGGGCTTAGATACCTATTATGGTTTTGCTCTTCTAAAAAAAAATGACTCGTCAATCATGGAAAACAGAGGAAAGTATAAAGAAAACAATTATATTGTGTTTCCCAATATCTATTTCTTCATGAACAATGTTCACAAAGATAAACGTCTTTTGGAATCTTAATGGTTTTCTTACCAAACTGACCATGCTCTTTAGTTTGGCATATTAATCCCTATATTTTGTCTGTCAGGCTGCAATTATAAAACAATTCTTACTTTTTAAATACAGAAAAGTATAACTTCACTATAAAAAATGTGCCACAATTTATTTATCCAGTCCTCTGCTGGACATTAGATCTCTAGTTTCTTGATATTACAAGCAATTCTACAGTGAAAATTCTTGTATATGTACCTTGGCATACTTGACTTTAGTTATAAGTTCTTAGCCATAGAATTTCTAGGTCAAAGGATATCTTAAACTGACAGTACCAAATTGCCCTCCAATGTGGCTGCACCAATTTCCACTCCTACCAAAAGTAAGAGTATGCCTGGTTCTCCACACCCGTACCTGCAATGGATATTATTAAGCATTTACATTTTGCCAACTCGGTATGTTAAAATTGTCACTGACCTTCTTTTGCTCCCAACACCCCCAAATACAATGTCCTTTAAGCTCCGAGTTTTCTCTCATTCAACAAGAACCTATATTTTTTTCCTAGCATTTTTAAAGTTATATAAACTTTAAACATTGTAACTATTTTGTTTTTAAGTTAGAATCCTGTCTATATATAGTTGTTTCTTCCTTGTTGGGCTGTCCCCTGAGCTTAGATCAGTACATATTCTGCCTTTAACAGCTCTCCTGCTTTTGTTTTTGCTCATGTCAAACAGGCTGGGTGAAAAAATAAAACTATCTAAAGAATGTCAGACGTATGCATACACACACACACACACACACACATATATATATGAAATAGTACCAGATATCTGGCAAATGACTTAAAATTTATACTGTCTGATTCAATTTCTAGGAATCTCTAGGAAAAATATTCTTAAATGTGACAAAAGTTATGCAAAAACATGCATATTGCATATATTACAACATTATTTATACATGTGGGAAACAATGTTCCAAGAGAGGAAAATAGAAGTGAAGTCTAGTAACATTCACATGATGACTGTTGAAAACAAATTAGCAGGAGGAATGAAAATTTTGTAAAAGTACCAATAAGGAAAAGCCTTATTAGTAAGATGTTTTCCCTCCACCCCTCCAATTACGTATTAATGTTGATGTTATGTTTCTATTTTTTCTGATTACTTTGTCATTTCTTCTACTGTTCTATATGTTCCTAAAAAACCCCAAAACACATGTAAGCCTGTTTTTAGGTCTGCACAATGGGTAGTTGTAAAAAGCTTACCACAGTGTCTGACAATCATAAACATTCCAAAAACTACTATTTTTATAACCTGTGGACACATGAGAAGTACTCTACAAGGGGATGATCTTTAAGACATGAACTTGGTGGAAGGTATTCCAATTCCTTATGAAGTTTTTGGTTCAAGAAACCTACATTGCCAGAGAGAACTTACTAGGTAAGAGCTATTACTATAGTAAGTTTAAGAATAGAAAAACTTGTTATTTTCTAGTTCTTTTTTCATGTCATTCACTGGGATCATCTACCATATTCAAGCAAGCACCTAAGCATACAGCTGGGAAATTTTACTGGGCAGCGTATATAGTCTCATAGCTAGCTATAGACCCTAAGAAGAACCAGAAGTCTATCTGTTCTGAGACCAAGGAGAACAAAAGTATGATGCAAAGCTAAACCATCATCTGACACCAAAAGACTCACCTTTTCCATAGTATGACGGAGGGTGCAGGGGTCCTCAATAATGTGTCTTAAGAGAAGGGTGACCAGGGGAGTAAACCCATTGAAGCCTGAGCTCTGGGTCAAATTCAAGATCATGCGGGTACTCTTCAGCTCTGCAAACATCATGGCATATTTGTGGTCTCGGGTGAGCCTCAGGCAGAGGCGAAGGGTGGCATGCAAAGTGTCTGGGTCCACAGGGACTCCTAGCATGCTCACGCAGGCCCGGATTAAAACTGTCACCATATCCTCTGTCAGGCCCTGGATCAGGATCTCTCCGATTTTTGTTTCTTCCAGGCTTGTCTCCTTTTCATTATTTGTATTCTCTAGGGCCAGTGGAGTATCTACAACTGGGAAAGTAAGACAGTTTAACTTGACATTTTCTCCCACACCTATCCTTCCTAAATAACCAGTCAAGTACTTGCACCCTATGAAGAGAAATATACCAAACACCAATTCTAAGACTAGATGAAAAGGCATATAAAAAGGAGTGTGAATCTTTTTTTTTTTTTTAAATATATTTTATTGATTTTTCACAGAGAGGAAGGGAGAGGGATAGAGAGTTAGAAACATCGATGAGAGAGAAACATCGATCAGCTGCCTCCTGCACACTCCCCACTGGGGATGTGCCCGCAACCCAGGTACATGCCCTTGACCGGAATCGAACCCGGGACCCTTCAGTCCGCAGGCCGACGCTCTACCCACTGAGCCAAACCAGTCAGGGCAGGAGTGTGAATCTTTAAAAGTCACTAAGCAATCTGATATATAAGAAATGACAATGAAATCGGCTAGAACTTAAGCAATAAAGGCACACGAGTTTCATGTAAAACACTCCTTGAAAAATTCAAAACTAAGAATCCATACCATTGGCTTTACTGTCTTTACGCTTGATATCAATTTCTTTGCTTTCTTCCAGTGTCTTCTCTAGTTCCTGCCCATTGCCGTTTTTAGAGTTTTTATTCAGCCGCGGTACCCTCAGGAGAGTCAGCATCACTGGGCGGCGGTTGCCTGTTTCTTCATTAACCTAGTAATTCAAGCAGACAAAAATATCTCTACCAAAAAAGGAACTCTGGAAAGGGGGGTTATTATAACTCCCAGGAAAGATGCTACAAGAGAAAAGAACCCTGGCAATTTAAACCATCCCTATCATTTACAGAGAGAAAAGATCAAGGTTCCCAGAGGGAAAGTGGAATACAGAAGGCCCTATAATGAATTGTAAACTTTCCAATAGAGCAGATACCATCCCTAACCACTCCCTAATCCTTGACTAAACAATTAAAATGATTTCCAGGTGGGACAGTATCAAATTGCCACAGACTCATGGTCTACCTGAAGACTTCAGGAAGATCCACTTCTCTGAAAACTATACCCAATTTGGTAGTGGTATGGTAACACTGCTCCTTATAACATGTCAGGACTGCTGACTGAGAAAGAAGGGAACCAAAAGGCATACCTAGCACCTTCTCTACTTCTCAATAAAGTTTACAGCATTGAATGAGTATGTACCTGAACCATTGTAGTAAATTGGACAGTGTATCTTCTTCGGCCTGCAGTGAAGCGAACACTTGTCTCCCCAGACTTCCAGGCAGAATCAATAGTGCTGTTGTTGCTTGCACTGTAACTACACCAACGTCCAGAGCGGTCATCAAACCAGCGCCAGTTGTTGTTGTTGGACTGTAAGTACTAAATACAAGAGCACAAAGTTTGTATTTTCTACAAGGTTGGTTGTTAGAAAAAATATTAACTTTATCAGTGTTCATTGCTAAAGCTAATCCAGGAAAAATAAATATACTGAACACTTAGTACATTTTGAGAACTAAGAATTTTTTTATACATTAATCCTCATATTTCTGGGCCTCTCCATAGGCACTAAACCCTCTATCCTTGTCCTGTGATCCTCTGCTTTCCTTTTGTTTCCAACTGTTTTTCATAAAAGGGGAAGTGATTTTAGATTTAGTGGAACAAAATTTCTGTCTATGAGAAGGAACTGAGATGATGTGACATATGTAATCTCCGTTAAGGAGCACTTGCTTTGGGAGAAACTGCACACACTCAGTCCTTTATACAACAGAAGAGCCACTCCTCTGCATACTTCCTAAACATTTACTTCCAGAATAAGTTCTTGGGCCCTTTAGCTCCATAAAAAAATAATTCTAACACTCCATTCAGGAGAGAAATGTAGCTATCAATATCCCCCAAAAGAGATGTATTCCTTGATCAGAGAGCTTTACATTCTTTACCACTCTCCTGTATTCTCTGCTGGCCTATTCTTTGCTTCAAGAGGTTAAGCAATTCTGCCAACCATACACAATATATTACATACCTTAGTCATTTGGGCTCTCCTTTTTGAGGAGATGGCCGTCTTTTCATAGAAATCAATCAGGAGCAACACTGGGGTGATCCACCTACAAAAGGAGAAATGATTTATTCTGAGCAAACCAGAAACCTAGACACAAGAGAAAACTTACCCTGACTTCATCAGGGACATCACAATTTTCAAACAACAAAAGGTACCCAAGATTTACCCTATACATGTCCCAGAAAAACAGAAGTAAAACCAGGATATAGGGTAAACTCACTTTGGGGTCTGGACCTCCTTTTGCTCCTTGGCAGCCTGTAGGCAGGGCTGAACCACTTCCAAGAGTTTGATTAGGACATTAAGGATGCCACTAGATTCGACCACCCAAGCACAAGGTAGCTTCAACTCCTGATTAACCAAAGGGAAAAAGAAAACATATACCAATTTCTAGTCAGTAATCACAGGGGTGAACACTATTAGAATTAGCTGAATTCAAATTCCACTTCTACATGATGCACCATCTGTGTGACCTAAGTTACTTAAATTCTCTAGGCCTTTGTTTCCTCATGGATCAAAGGAAATAATCTCAACTTCCAAGGTAATTGTGATGAATAAATGAGGCTATATATTCAAAGTGCCCAACACAGTGCTTAGCACATTAGTATGTGCTTAATATGGAAACTGTTATTAATATCATTAATACCATTAAGGATTGTCATCTAGGTTATATAGTGTTAACTATGTTGAAGTTGAAAAGCTTCCAATTTACAGAGGACCCTTACAATCTTTCAAGGAAGATGGAATAATTAAACACAGCAACCCAGTTAATGATTTGCTCTACAGGGGCTACACTAAAGTATTACTTATAACAGGAAATCACTGGAAGTAATTTAAATGTCCAATAATAGGCAATTACTTAAAGAATGGGATGTCCAGAGATGGAATAATATATAAATGACATGGGGAAATATTCATAATATAATACAGAGAGAAAATACAACTTTTAAAATAATCTGATCTCAATTTTTTAAATACACAGAAAAAGGACTAGAAGAAAATACTAGACTTACTTATGATTTTCTCTTTATGTTATAATGTTATGAGGGACCCCCAGCATTCTGTACTTTGCAACCTATTTACAAATCTATACTAATATAAAGGTAATATGCTAATTAGGCCGGACGTCTTCCGGATGTCCTTCTGGACGAAGCAACAGTGGCGGGGGCCAAGGCAGAGGCAGTTAGGGGGCGATCAGGGCGGCAGGGGAGCAGTTAGGGGGCAAACAGGCCGGCAGGGGAGGAGCTAGGGGCGACCAGGCCAGCAGGTAGAGGCAGTTAGGGGCTACCAGACCGGCAGGCAGAGGCGGTTAGTGGTGATCAGGCCAGCAGGGGAGCAGTTAGGGGGCAATCAGGCCAGCAGGGGAACAGATAGGGGGTTACCAGTCCGGGAGGCAGAAGTGGTTAGGGGTGACTAGGCCGGCAGGGGAGAACAGTTAGGGAGTGATCAGGCCAGCAGGCAGAGGCAGTTAGTGGCGATCAGGCCAGCAGGGGAGCAGTTAGGGGGTGATCAGGCCAGCAGGCAGAAGCAGTTAGGGGCGATCAGGCTGGCAGGCAGAAGTGGTTAGGGGCTATCAGGCTGGCAGGCAGAGGTGGTTAGTGGTGATCAGGCCAGCAGGCAGAAGCAGTTAGGGAGAGCAGTTAGTGGGTGATCAGGCTGGCAGGCAGAGGCAGATAGGGGCAATCAGGCTGGCAGACAGGCGAGCAGTTAGGAGTCAGCGGTCCGGATTGCAAGAGGGACGTTCAACTGCTGGTTTAGACCTTATCCTGCAGGCAGTCAGACATCCCCCGAGGGGTCCTGGATTGGAGAGGGTGCAGGCCAGG